>NW_010120691.1:110736-119158 GCF_000699245.1 Pterocles gutturalis
TTTTGAAGTGTAATAACAGTAGTTACAGTAAGCAGTAATAACCACCACAACAATATTTGTACAAAGGAGTCAGGAGGTAACTCAATTATGGTACAGAGCTAGACTACAGGAATTAATGGAATATTCTGTAATAAGGTCTTCTGGCCTTCCCTTATCTGAATTAATTAAAATGCAGTTTCCCTTTCTCTTCCTTTTCTTTATGGCATCATCCTCCCAACAGGGCTTTGTTTGATACCACAAGCATCACTTTTACTCCACTAAAAAAAAAAAAAAAAAGATACTTCCTTTTCAGTATTTCCCTCCTTGTCAAAGTTTTTGTAATAGATGTATAAACAACATATAATTTAATAAAGCTGACTGGGAATGCTTTTCCCCCTTTGCACTGCTGCCTCTGCTGCATCACCCCTCATCAGCCAAGGGCTGGTTGCTTCCCTGAGGCTCCTGGAGCCTCCTTGCTTTGTCTAAGGTGGTCCCAGGCAATTCCTTCTGGGTTAGGTCTGAACCCCAGGTCGGGGAGCTGGGGTGGAAACAATGGAGCACAACAAATCCAGCTATGGACATTATCAGTGCTTAAAAAAAGGCAAAGCTCAGGCCTTTGCCTCTTTTTGAACACAGGGAGGTGTAATATGGACAATCCAGCTGCCAAACCTGCCCGTGTGCTCTTGGCCAGATGCTGGGAAACAAAGCTTTCAGATGGGTGACAATATTTCAGCAGAAGAAAATGTACTATGGTGGTGTGGAGACCTGTCCTCCAGGAAGAGAAGCGCTATCTTCAGTGTTTCTGTCCCTTTTCTCCTCATAAACAGCAGTTTATTGTTTGCTTTTAAACATAGCACTGAAACTGTTATTATTTTAATTAGAACAAGCCACAGGCACCAAATCTGAGAAGAATTTGTGACACAAGTACGGTTAAAGCTATTTGAGTGCTTTCCATGTAGCTCTCCCTCTGGGGAGACATGAGCTTTTCAGCTGGCTTTTGTTTGCCAAGCCTCAGATGGCTGGGGGACCTGACAAACCATAATTACTGCAGTTATGAATCTGGAAGTTGTGACCTCTGTTTTTTTTTACGAATTCACCTATCTCTCTTCCCTACATCAGCATCAGCAAGGACAAAAAAAAAAGCAAGCCTCATAGGATTTAAATGTCCTGAGTTAATACTGTACCAAGCGTCCCCCAGCAGAGTTTTTCCCCAGCAGAAGCAGAACCCCCGAGACGCAGCCAGAAACCCCCGGCTCTCCATCTGGGAGCTGGTGGGGACGGGGGAAATGGCTCCCGCCAGCCAACCGCTTTCTGCAGTGAAAAGCTGTGCTCTTTTGTTCAGAAGGTGATAGTGAACACAAATAAGTAAAAAGGCAAAACTTCCTGGCACTCTAACGGCGTTTGGGGCCCCTTTTCACCAGGGGCTGTACAAGCAGAGAGAGAGGCCCAGGCCTGATGTCAGGCGTGCAGCGGGTGCCCGTCCTCCCACCACAGCCTGCCCCTCCCTGGCCTCCTCAGCCCGGGGCTCTGCCCCAGCCCCCTGCACTGCTGTTCACTCTGCAATTCATATCCCTGCTTAGTATAAGCCTTTAGGAAGAAGTCCCTACATCTGCTGGATAGCACAGCCCAGAGCCCCCACACCAGCAACTGTAGGAAGGAATGCTCTTGCCAGTCTGGAATCAAACATGTGCTGGGACGAGAAAAGGGCTTTTTCCCTGATAGCATCACTGACTCCCATCATTTAGTCATGGTCAGGGAATTTAAACATCTCCTCAAGTGTGAACCTTGACCATGACCCTTGTGCTCTTCACGCACCACACCAGACTGATCCTTGGGCTTTGACTCCATCAGCACTTCAGCTGGCTCAAACCAAGGCTTTTTATTTCACCATATTTGGAAGAAAGAGGCTTGGCGGGTCCTTTCTTTTCTCCCCACAGTGAGTATGCAATTTTGTAATATTGCCATACCAAAAAGCTAAATGCAAAACAGACCATGTAGCATGGCAACAACTGCTGTGACAACCAGCTTCACTGAATACGTCTAAGGTTCCTGGGTAATTAACATGCATTTACAACAATTTTAAAACTACGGAGCTTATTTGGAAAATCAGCTGGACAAAGTCTCCTGAGAACTTCATATCTTGTTATCTCAGCCTGGATCAAATCAAACTGTGTAAAATTCCTGTAACAAGAAAGGTTAGGCAGAGGTGCTTTGTCCTTATTGGTAAACGGCTGAAGCTTGCTTCCAGGTGGTCTGCTACAAACCTTCTGCAATTATTCAGAGTCTGCCTATTAAAAACTCGCAAAAGACCTTCAGCTGCAGTTTTGACCCATATACCTGTGGCTTTTGTCCTGAAGGAAGTGGTCTCAGTTTTATGTGATAATGGCAGTTGTCTCCATTTCCTCCAGCCAAAGCTGCTCAGAACAGTTTCAGGAAAAAAAAATCCTATGGAGGAAGCAAAGCATATTCTTCACCACTTTTAATTAATTCTTGAAGGACACTGAATGAGCACTGACTCAGCAAGCTGCCTGCCTGTCTCAGAAACAGCCTGATGAGCCCAGGTTGCCAGTCACCTGGGAACTCTCATAGCACTAAACTTGTGTTTTTCACCCTCAAGATTTTCTGGCTTGTTTCCTCTTTTTCTCTGTGTCTGTAGAGAAGTTTACAAAAATAAAATGTTTTCACTAAGCCAGATCTGTTTTTCTTACAGAAAAGTTGAAAACCAGTCTTGTTAGGTCAGTAGTGGTCATGAAGCTCATGCTCAGTGTCATTTGCTCCCTCACACACACAGGCAGTGGTGAGCTAATCTGCAAGGCTGACTAAATTAAACACAGAAGGGATCTCAGTTCCTGGCCTCCTAGATGGAAAATGCTGGAGGAGGATGAACCTTAAAGTACTGAGCAAAAATTACAGTGACTCCACTGAATGACCTGAAATTGTTTTCAGCGTGGAATTAAAAAAAAAAAAAAAAAGAAAAAAAGAAAAAAAAGGCACACATAGACAAACCCAAACCCTTGAAAAAGGAAAGAAAAAAAAAGGAAAAGTATACTACAGGGGCCAATGTTATAAAATAACTCTTCTATTACATGATATTGGTCACAGGGAAAGGGTTAAAGAGTGCCAGAAAGGAGAAATATGATGATATCACGCAGAAAGCTTTCTGTGGAAAGATTTTTGCAAAGCAGCAGGGAATTTCCATGGGGCACAAGGAGGCTGATTCGACTGTGTGTGATTCTTGTTTTGCCATGGTGTATAACACTGATGAAACGCAACAGCAAAACATGCCTATTGAACCTATATTTTTATGTTCCATATACTGCGCAGAAGTGTGCTGTTCAGGATCTGACAGCACACACTGATTTCAGGGCAGCCAAGCCAAATCCAATAGGCAAATTCTTATCCTATCCCTAAAGTGAAGAGAAAGAGCTGGTTCAGTGACACCCAATGATTGCTCACAGGCTGAGTAATGATAAAGCCAGCCTTGTGTTTTCAGTTTAATTAAGTAATGGGTGGTAAAGAATCCATAAAACAAACGGGAGCAATAAAGCCATCTTGTACTTAAAAACAGCATTTAATCCTTGTTTGCACAGAGAGACTAGACATCTTACTCTTGTGGGTCATTACGCTTTATTTCACTCCGTGGGTCCTGAACCTGCTTCACCACAATTAGTCACATTTATAGGAATAGGGAAGATGAAAAAAGCAAATTCTCCTGGTCCTTTTAGGACTAAGATCCAGCTTTTCGTATTGCAATAATTCTGTCAGTATAGCCGCTTAATTCAGTTAAGTCAGTAGCGCCCGAAAAACACAAAAGTGGCAGAGTACAGTGTTGTTTCCTGTATCCTGATCTTTCTGTTCTTCAGTTTGTCATAACAATTCACCAACTTTGGACAAAAAATAATTACTCTCTCTCTGTTCAGCTCTTCCCAGATGCAAAAAAAGGGGACAGTAGCTTGCACTCACAGGGAAGCAAAATTTATTCCTCTTTATTAAGAACTATATTTTTTCTGTTATTAAATGTTAGGGATGTCATCTACCAGTATTACTCTTTTTTTTTTTTTTTAATACAAATTCCAGGCAAAGGAAGAGTCCAGTAACTGGACTCTGTGCACAGTTCATGGCAGAGTTCAGTCTCGCACCAAATCTCTCATCTTCTGGTTCCTTCCTGGCGACCCTGTTCCAGCACTATTTGCTGTCTGCTTGTGTTTTCCTCTCTCCACGCTTGGTGGCTTCTGCTCACAGAGGGGGGGTATATCTCAGATGAATATCCTCCCAACTCCATCTGCACACTTCAGTTTCTGATCACCTTGCAGATGTTAGGCAAGTTGTAGGTGTTAGATCCTAAAGTTTCCCTTTTCTCTCTCTAACATCTAGCATAGCAAGTGTTTAACCTATCATGCTCATCATTGATTTCATGGAGGTGTCACCCAGCCTCCCTTGTCACAGAGTATTTGAGTGAGAAGTGGAAAAGGATTTTATTTCGTTAATAATTTTCTCATCCTGTCGCCTAGCAGAACTCCAAAATCATATGAATCTCATTGTTCTTTGTTATAAAACTGTGTTTGAAAACAAGGTGAGTTATCACCTTACTGTATTGGCTAGACTTGAAAACACAGGAAATCAGTACTTTGCATGTCTGTATTCTACAAAACATTCTGCAAAATATGCTTCTGTCAACTATTAATTTTACCTCTGAAGATGTTTTTCTGTCTCCACAAGTATTTTTTGGACCAAATATTTAGAGACTTTAAGTTTTAAAGACTGAAAAAAGACTTATAAGATTTAAAGGAGTTAAGAGTTAATTTTTTTATTTATAACTAGTGTGCAATTCATCAAGGAACTAACAGAAATTGGGAGATTCATCTGTAGAGTGCATGCCAGTGTTACCTGCCAGCGTTTAAAAATGCATTTCACCTTGGGTTCTTCAGCTGTCTCTTACGCAACTTTTTCATAAGTGGTACGGAAGTCCCCAGTCTGTAACAAAAGCCACATTGTGACTGCTCTGCGGCTGAGCATGGAGATTTCAGAAGAATCTCTCTCTGTTTGTGCATTTCAATGTGAGGGCTCTCACAATCAGACCCTTTGAGCTAGGGGAGTGCAGCAAGTATACTCTCTAGGTATTGCCTGCTGGCAATGATGACCTTTGGGGACATGACCCTGACCTCTCCACACTGGCAATCACATCACTTCAGCGCTGGCCGATGGGACAGAGACAGTGCACTACATGGCTTCAATGCATCTGTCAAAATCTGAAAGGGACTCTATTTTGTCTTCATTCTCCTAACAAGGCTGTTCGTAAAGGGCAGTAGGGATTCCCAAATGATTAACACTAACAAGAGTACATTCTGTCAACCATTTTTTTTCAAGTGAATTGGAAAAGAATTCTTTTCATACAGATTAAGAGGCAGCAGGATAAGCCAGTTTTGAATGGTGAAGACTTAAGGACATGAGCAGATCATGGCAGAGTATGTTAGATGTAATTTTGAAATGGATATGGGCAAGATAAGAAGTATCTGGACATGGCATCTAGCAGGCAAAAACTGGTAGTGTGCATCCACTTTAAAAACCTTAAACAATTCCAACACATTTTTATTGTTAGAGGTGACAAATTCTTCTGTTTTGTTGGTGCTTGCTTCCAATTGCTTTTATATGAAACAAATCCACATATATCTTTTCCAGGTACAAACACATGCATGTGGGCCATGTACTGTAGGCTTAGGAAATCCCATGCTTCCAGGAAATGTTTGATCTATTGTGTGTGTACAGTACAAATTATTTGTGTCTGAGCATTGAACCCAGTGAATCTGACATTTCACTATACATATGCCTCAGAGCTGATGAAGGTCTCCAGGAGCATTGGGCCCACTGTGTGTGCACGGTACAAATTAGAGGAGAGGAGGCTGAGAGAAGACCTTATCCCTCTCTACAACTACCTGAAAGGGGGTTGTAGTGAGGTGGGTGCTGGCCTCTTCTCTAAAGTAACAAGTGATAGGACAAGAGGAAACGGCCTCAAGTTGCACCAGGGGAGGTTTAGGCTGGATATTAGAAAAAATTTCTTCACTGAAAGAGTGATCAGACATTGGAACAGGCTGCCCAGGGAAGTGGTGGAGTCACCATCCCTGGAGATGTTCAAGAAATGTGTAGATGTGGTGCTTAGGGACACGGTTTAGTGAGTTAGGTGGTGTTGGGTTGGACTTGATGATCCTTGAGGTCTTTTCCAACCTTAATGATTCTATGACTATGATTTATCCACTTATGTAGAGTAGATGCCTCCAAAAATGCCAGCTGTCTGGCACTCACCCAGAGAGATCGCTAACTAGTTGAGCACCCCAAAATCCAAGACAAACCCTTCAAATTCCGCTTGGACAGAATTTGAAATCAAGATGTATGACAGCCCTGGCTATACGCCTGTAAAATCACCAATCCTTGGGATGAATTACTCGGTTAAGCCAGACAGTAAGCATGAGGCAGACATACTTCGTTCTGCAGCTTGGTGCAAGCAGCTACCCAGTGTCTTATCCAAAGTAGCAAGCAAAGATGAAGAAGAATCACACGAATGAAAAGGAGTAGTGGAAGCACAAATGCAGTAGATCCTGTCTAAAATCTGGTCCTGCAGGAAGTTTGATGCTGTTCACTGCATTCACTCAGTTCCTCCTCAGAGAACTATCTGTAGTAGCGAGGAAACTCTCACAAAAGGTAGTGGAAAAGCTGTATTTCTTTTTTGCTTTCTACTTCTCTGGAAGTGTCACTTGTAAGGTAATCAACAGCCCTGTGTAAGCACCCCCCAGGGACAGCACAGTCTCAAGCCAGCTGGAGTACATCAGGCCACTATGCATGCGTGTGTGTGCAACTACAAATACCAAGGAGGTTAGGAGGAGGAGGGTAATGTGCAGACTAATCCAGAATCTTGTCTCACAATACAATTGATAAGCCTTTGCCAGCAACTCACACTTAGCCAGACTCATTATTTATAAAACAACAGGATACAGTTAAAACTGTAGGAAATGTACAGGTTCAAGAGCTCCAATGAGGCTTCAACAAGCAAAGAAGCAAACCAAGTAAAACCCACAGGGGTTGTAAACCGGACAGTGTTAAAAGATTTTTGGCTCTAGAAGCACAAACTAGCTTTTCTAAAGAAAAAGAGATATTAAAATAGTCATCACATAAGGGGTCAAACTTTCTACAGCTTTCAGTACAGCTTCTAACACTGCCTGCATTTATGTGGCAATTGTGGAAGAATATCTACTTATTTTATTTTAAATCATTCTAAAGGGGCTATCCTTTCAACCAGCATGATCCCTAAGATCCATTAAGGAACTCTCAGTATTTATAGGATTTTCTGTCTCTGAAACACTTCAAAAGACAAATGCATTAATTTTGGTTGAATTAAGGTAACAACATAAAGAACATAAGCACAGAACATACTATCTACTGGAAGACATCTAAAGTGACTACATACATTGCAAGTGTAAGCTTTTTAAGCTCCCTACATAATCAATTAAGGGAGGCAGATACTTCCAGAGAGCGAACATGTAAACTAAACAGGTGCTCAAAGTCATGCAATATGCCTTTGAAGTTTTCTTTTTGCTTAGCTTTAAGTGAAGTCTGGCTGTTACTTTCTCCCTTCCTATAATTAATGCACCCTTTTAAGTAAATGCCACCACTCCACTCAAATTTTTTTTCAAAGGCTTCAGGACCTAAGCAAACAAGCAGTACTTATTTTCATGAGATATTGGGTTTTCCTTTAAATATGTTTTAATATATATGGGAGGCAATGATTGAGCTACAAAGTATGAATATGTAAACTCTCTAATGTATTCGTTTACATTTTAGTCATGAATGGTATCAGTTACCCTCCAATTAATGAGAAAATATTTTGAACATTTTTACTTAATAGTATTCACAGGACTGGACTTAAGTAATGTAAAGCAACACACTGAACTTTTTAAGCTAAGCAACGCACAGCTTTTAAAGCTATTTTATTGAAAAAACGCTTATGTGGTGAAGATACTGTTGAAACTTTCTACACAGTGAGGAGCAACTTCACATTGTCACTATAAAAATCCTGGATCAGATTCTCAGATAGTTAGAAACTGTTACAACCTTACTGGCTTAATTTATCCCTTATGTTTAAATTCAGAACATCCTTCTTTGTGGTACTGCTAATGTTGAAGTTATTACAAATTGCAAAAATTTCATCAGCAAATGTAGTTCTCACCAGTTAGATTTTCTCAGCAGCTCTGGTTTGGCTGTCTCAAGAAATTCTGAACCCTCAGCTTGTATTTTCCATGTTGTATTCTACTTTGTGGCATACTGGATCAGTCAGAAGGAACGAAAAACTTCCTGGAAAATGCTGTAGCCAAATTCAAATCAAGATGTGCAAATAATTCTATTTTTTGCCACTCAAGAACATTGGTAAAGATTGTATGAGTTACTCTGGAAA
>NW_010120691.1:119189-134939 GCF_000699245.1 Pterocles gutturalis
ATTTGCTGAATAGACTCTTCTTTTGTTAATGGGACTGCTTAATAAAACAGTGTAAATAAAGAATGTACACTGAATAAAGCAATGTAGATGAATCTGGGAGAATATCTGAGAGTGCTGTGTTCCTGTATTTACCTGAAGAAAAATGGTTATGCTTCAGCTGGAAACTGGTGGAAAGTACACCAACATGGAAACTACAGAAAACCAGATTTTAGCACATCATCTGTTGATTACTCTTGTCAATGTCCAGAACAGTCTGTGGCTTTATTCTGGATGACTTGAGGCAACACGGGGCCTCATCTCTACCTACATCTCCCTTTCCATCTCTCCATCTGTAGCCATCCTGTCTCTTTCCCCTCCTTTTCCACTTTCCAGAAAACAGGTGCTGCTGCACTGGGTGGGAGCCTCATGGAGAGGTGCAGCAAGTATGGAAGCTGATAAGAGCTCTGTGCAGGGAGGAGGTGACACCAGTGTGGCACAGGGGGACTTGACATCCAGGGCATGACATGGGGATTGCAGCTAATGGGTGTGTTCCCACACCTTTCTCCAACAGCATTTCATCATCATATCTCCTCATCAGAAGAAGTCACACACCAGACTCTCTCTCTATCCAGTTCTAGGTATTTATAAAAAACTCACAGTCAAAAGCAACCAGGGAACTTTACATTCTAGAAAATGTAAATTACAAAAAAAAATCCCAAACAGCTAGGCAATATTAACAGAAATAAATCCTCTTTGCTGTGCTGAAGCAATGGAAGTTTTGCTAATGCAGTGCACATTTCACCTCCAAGCTTTAAAGAGCAAGCTATATTAGAACAGGTTTTTGACCTACATTTTTGAGTGAAACAATGAACAACTAATTTCTTGCTAATTCAGAGGCTGGCAAGAACCTCTTGAGTTGCCAGATGAGTCTAGCAGCATTACCAGTACTATGAAAGGTCGTGGTGAGATAATGGGAGATGTAACCATAAGAAAGGACAAAGAAGAGCTGAAGATGAAGAGAGGAAACTTAAATTTGATGGAGACAAACACAACAGACAGGGAACACCAAGTAGAAGATCACAGGTCTCCAAAGCTCAGACATTCCCATTTTCAGAGGAAACAATAAACTATGTTGAGTTCTTCTCAGTCAGAGCTGGGAATCTGAACCCAGATACCAAATCATCATGTGGTGGATAGTAAGAGCAGAACCAAGAATTTGCTAACTATTAAACCACCCTAACCACCTCCTGTAACATTTAATTAACTAAAAGAGCAAAAGCCAATTCATCATAACAGGGCCACGGAGACACTGTCAAATAAGAATTACAGAGGGAGGTAAAGAGACATCTCTAAAATCACACAGATGTGTTGCTATAGAAGAGGGTTAAAAATACAAGAGCTAGTTCGTGACTTAAAGCTGTGGTACCCCATGAGTAATAGAACCACTAATCTTCTGTAAGTCCTGAAGAGTTTGGCTTAAGTTTCTAACTGAGCTTTGCCAGTCCTGTACATATTCTTGGCTGGATAACATCTAAAAAGTAATTAATATTGGTATACAAACACAGTAAATCATGTCTGAAAGCTCATATGCTCACGTCAAACGAGTACAACTAAGCTGTTACTCTGCCCTCTGTCACTGTGAGTATATGCTCCTCTTCCCGCTCCTGCCTAGATAAGAGCCATGATCCATGATAGGAGGTGAAGATTCATAGGGCACTCATCCATCTTTTAATGATCGTGTTAGATCTTTCACTGTGCAGGCACATTATGAATGTTGTGAAGCTGTAATGCTATCCTTCCCACGAGGACACAGAATTACTTATCCATGCTTTTGATATAATGCATCTTGGCTGAACTGTTGCAGCTCCCTCACTCTGGAAGATTTCCAGTCAAGTGCTATATTTATGTCAGTGACAATTGATTCTAAATGCTTCCACAGGATCTTGAACAAGCTAACACATCTTCACAAGTTTAATCCAAAACAGAGACAATAAACGGCTTTCCAGTAAAACGGGAATAATCATGCTTGCACCTCTACTTCTTTGACTTGAGTTGGTATCCCTGGTTGGTATTCGGACACTGCTTGGACCAGTATCTTTTCTGGATTTCCATGTGACCACAAATTATGCTTCCAAAATGGATTTAGGAGCGCGGTCACCTAACTCCCATTTTCAGAAAAGACTGACGGACTCAGGAGCACAAACCGGAGCGCAAACCCTATGGACTTACAGGGAGACTAAATGCTCTTGCACATAAAGTCAATTTTGAAAGTGTTACTCAGGCTTTTAAGCCACAGAAGCGTTTTTTAGAATTTGAATTTGCCTTCAACTTAATTTTATACCATTACACTCTTTATCCTTGGAGGGGTTTTTTTGTTTGTTTTTGGTTTTTGTTTTTTTTTGAGCATTAAGCTTGCCCAGTTTTCTGGGATTTTGACCACCTAAATTCAAGCCTTATCTTTTAAACTTGGCTTTGATTAACACAGCTGTTATTTATTCTTTTGCTTGGCAGGAGTTTCTGCTAGATCGTCATAAAGTCAGCCTGTTTGTATTGTATTGTACTGTTAATCTCCTTTTCCTTTATGATATACATACACAGTATCCTAAGGGGAAGATTACCATACATATATATGGATTCATATTCGCATATAAATATATGTATGAATACACAGCACAGATGAGAACAAAGGGAGGGAATACTTTAGTAATCTCCTAAAAGCCTTTGTGAAGAAGTCTAGATAAGACATAAAATGGAATGTTTCGAACAGCAGAAACCAGGGGATCAACATCAATTGGTTGCTTAATGGAAGTGTAATTCAAGATAAAAATGGAACAGACTTTATTCAAAATAGTTGCAATCACTTGGATGGGAGAAAGATCTGTCAAATTAAGAGGCTGCTATATCGTTATGATCACTTGCACACAGCTCACCACCTAGGGATTTCCAAAATAATGCATTTGAAGAGACTTTCTAATAAAAAGTAATTAAGAGAGTTGAAGAAAGTACAATGTTGCTTAGAGCTGCTAGGTTAATTGTCATCAGAATTTGATCATTATCTTAAAACAGCATCAACAGCAGAGAATTTCTAGCTATCTAGAAACACCTACATTTCTGTGTCTCACAGAGACTTTCTGAATTTGGAATCACTTTGCAATTTCACTGGAAAGCCCTGCCTGAAAAAGCCCTAACACTCAAGAGTAAGCTGCCTTTTCACTGCATGAACAGGATCACCTCCACTGACAAACAAGATCAAAACTAGCGATGAGAGATCCCTCAGAATTCTTCCATTCATATGACAAAGGAGTCATAAAATCACAAAAAGCAGTTTGGACAATCATTTATGCCAGTAAGACCTATCTCCCATCCTGACAGAACACTACTGGGACTCGTAATGACACTTTATTTGCTGAAGAAACCCTATTAGTGCTAGGAGTCCAACTGTCCAGTAGAAATTTCACAGTAATCCTGCTGATCTGATTCTCTTTTCTAAATAAATCAATCAAGAATCTAGGTAGCAAAAGTCAAATCTCCAGGGATATTAGCTGTCTGGATTTCCTTTCAGGGAGACTTCATGTTTGACAAGGAAAAAAGAACGTACTTGCTCTTTCATCCTGAACAAACTCAGCTGAAGTCTATTATGTACTCATCATATTGGTCCATCACATTGTGCTGCTCTGCAGCATCTGATGCCATTTCAGACTTCCCTTTGATCACCAGTGTAGGCCTCTTGCTTCCTCTACAGTGGGAATAACAGGGGAAGAAATCCTTGAAAAGTTTTCCCCAAGGCAAGGAGTATTATTTCTGCTGATGGACATGACCCCGGCTCATGATGTTTTGCTGCAGGGGGACTTTGGAACCGGAAATGTTGCGCTGGCCACTTCAGTGTATGCAAACTGCCATGGAGCAAGAGCTGCTAAAAGAAACTCCTCAAGCACTCCTGAAGTTTGCTCTGGAGGTGCAGAGATGTGAGTACCATGCCAGCCAGCCAGCAGGAGAAAAAACCCCTGGAATCCCTCTGTGAGGGATGAGAGAGCATGTCTGTGGGTGCAAGACTAATGGTCTATTGTTTGCATTTATTTAGTCTATATAAACAAGCTTCCAGTTTCCTCAAAACAATGTGTACAAGTCCTAGTTTCCAGTTCCCTTAAATTGCTCCAGTTTTAATTTCTAAAAAATAGCTGCTCTTCACTGCCAGTCCCCTGCTGCCCTGGATTTTTACCTAGGTTGTGTACAGAATTGAGCCAGATTTGAGCACAATTTGAAAAATGTTGTTTTGGATAATGTATTTGTAAATGTAAAAGCACTTTAGCTTATTTAGCTATGTAATCTGTATGAATAGTCAGACCTGACTTTCCTCTTGGGGAATGGTGTGAGTTTCTTTCCTTGCAGCTACTTTTGTATAAAGCTCTACTTGTGCGAGTTAAATTCTGGTCATGACACTAAGCTGAAATACACATTGGTATCATAAACATCTATAAGACATGAGAAGGCAAAAGTTGCAAAAGGCAAACTTCTGACACCAAATCAAATGAAAGCGAAAATGCGACAAACTGTAATTAATACACTTTGAAGTGAAGATTCTGCTCTCTCTGGAACGTTATTCCAGTAGCATGCATTTTTAAACAGAATAAACAGCGAAGAAAAAGTTACAACAGAGTATAGTTTTCCAGAAGCACACCCCCTTAATAAAACCTTAAATGCGTTCATGTTAATAGATTCTTGAGCCATATTTTCATACAACTTGAGTCAATGCAAGCCATGCATATGCCCATCCTGCAGTTGCTTTTGCTTGCACTGTGTCCAATTGTTTTTCTACAGTGGATTTTTTTTTTTTTGTCCCCCCCCTTTCCTGCCCGGTAAAGCTGGAAAATTCCACTAGTGATAAGTCTGACAGCTTGCTCCCCCTCCTGTCTCTCCTTGTTTAAGAAAACAAGAGGGAGGGAACAGGGTCTGGAAGGCTGAGAAGTTACTGATTTAGTAAATTCTGCAAGTCTTACCTCAGAGCAGAATAAAGCCTTGGTGTTATCCTTACAGGAGCAGAGCAGAGTCCTTCTGAAACCCAACTTCTTCATGCTCCTAGTGGCAGGGATTCCCTCCTCAGCCTATGATCACCAAGTTGCACATTATGGGAGCTATCTGACAGCCTGTGATAGGATATTCTGCCTCTAGTCATACAAAGGGCTGCGGGAACAAAGAGTGGTGGAGCTTCTGGCCCTTATGGGAAATGCACTGACACTGCTCCATCACTGTTTAAAGAGTAGATGCCTTCAGGATAAATCCTCTTAGTGTGTTTTCCTGTTTGTGTCAGAACTTAAACCCTTTATCCATTTCCTGAGAGGAGAAATAAAAAAGTAATCAGCACTAAGCTGCACTGTAATTCAGGAGAGTCCCTGTGGCGTGGCTCAGAAAAAGGCAGAGTCAATTTATATGTTTTCTGCTAACGGGATATGTAACTCTACCATTAGCATATCGCAAAAAATGGTAAATGACCAGATGCAAATTAATTAAGAGCTCTCTCTGCATGGAGATGGCTGTTCTACCCGGAGCAGAAGCGAGTGCACAAGGCCAGCAAGCCAGAGTACAGCTGTTAAGAAATCAAATATTTATGGGGAAGCCTTTCTTGCTTTTTGTACAGTGGGATGATCAGTGGGAGGCCTAGATAAATGCTGAAAAAACCATGCACCAGGTTTTGCATGAACACTGGCCCAGAATTGGGTTTTGGCCACAAGATAAAGTCTTGAAATTCAGGGATGATTTGAGCTACAGCTGGGGGATGAGGAAACACACTGTGCCAGAAGTTCCCTACCACAGGCTGTTAATGCAGTCAAAGGAGCCCTAAGAAAGCATCCTCTTGAGCACAGAAAGCGTACGAGATGGTCAGACTTTACTCCCTCCAATAAGCCTTTGTTTATCCTTTGAAATATTTAAACTGGTCTATCAAATTTACAGCATTCCTGTCATCATTCCTCCAGCTCCAAATAAAGGAGGAAAAGCTGACTTTCTGGTTATAAGCTTTTTGATATCCCTCACTTCCTCCAAAGACATGGCTAAAGCCCTTCAGCAGCATAAAGGGAAAAGAAAGCCTGTTGTTTAATCAGAACAAGCAAAGAAAGAAAAAAAAATAAAGCTGAAAAAAAGAAAAGAGAAGGGAAAGGAAAGGACTTCCTGAATCAGTCACAGATTTCCTAAGGGGACAGAAAAGAGCAAAACCAGAAGCAGTTTGGTTTTACAGTTCTCGAAGTTAAATTTGCTTTCTGTTTTAAATGGGACTTCATGTCGCCTTTCTGTTTCTTCTGGTGAACTTTTAGGTTTACATAAATCCTTGAAAATTTTGGAAACTTTTGGTCATTTACCACTGTCTGTAGGTCTGTTTAGGGACTGGTGGATCATGCTTTAAAAGATAAACTGCAGGGAAGACGTTGGCTCAGGAATTTTGTAGGCGACTGTGGGTGGCCTGTTCATGCTACAAATCCAGCTGGTGGTGACTAGAAACTGATTGTCAGCTACTGTTGCTTTGCATTAAATGCCATGGTGATGCTAGTGATATCATCCCAACTAAATACATCTGCAGTGTTACCTCCTGCAGGCACTCAGAGGCCACCTCCAGGCTGAATAGTCACCAAACTGCCCTCCTCGCTTCCTTCAAGGATATCCTCTCCCTTTCTTTAGTTAAGTGACACATTGCTGCCACTGTTAGTCTCCTTGAGCTGTTGCTGTATAAAGAAACTAAAGTAATTTTGTACCTAATTCCAGGCTTTGTCTGAACAGTCAGATAAATAGTTTTAGGACTGCCTTTTCCCAAAGTTTCTGTTTGATGGGATTTAAACAAGCTTCAGTAACAGTGACTTAGGTTTTCTTGGGAATTACGGTGAGATTTGATTGCATTTGGTAAATACGAAGGGGGGTTCCCATTTGCAGCTTGCTGCCTGTGCGGTACAGAAAAGTTTGGTCGGGGAGGAACAGGAGGTCAGCTCACTTGCAGCAAGCCACAGTGAGCACATCTACCCTCTGCTTGGTGTCAGCAATTAAAACACTCCCTGTGTTTCACTAAGTGCTGGATCCTCTCATCTGACATTAGATGTTGAACTGGGACATGCAAGGTAGGACCCTACTTGCTGCGGGCTCTGACTACAGCCAGTGGAAAGAAAGTCACCTCCAAAGAGCAGTTCAGCTCACCTACGGATGAGATGTCTCGCTTGCTGTCTGTAAAGGGAGAGGAAAGTGACTGACTTGCTGAAGAGCTATTAAATGCTGGAAGTAGATAAATGCTCACTGGGCCTTAGGTACACTTAAAATTAAGGGAAGTGTGACCCTCTCCCTGCACTTAACGTATTTCACCTCCAAAATACAGTATTTTCTTTAACAACAATTTAAACAAACCTTTAGGCTAAAAGTCCTGTAATAAAGCTATGTAAATATGTTTAAAAATATTTTTTTCCCCTGACTTTCTGGACCAGCATTTCTGGACCAGCAAAATGGTGAGCCCTAATCACAGCTGTGGTGAACTTGTATACACAGGTGTCCCATCAAAACATGACACAGAGATCTACCTGCACTAGTATCTTTATTCATATTTGAGTATTCTGTTTCATGGTTTGTACGAAAGTAGCTCTGAACTAATTCCATATACGGGACATACTGATGAAATATTTCAGCAGATATACTGAATGTCATACAACTGACAAATACTGACGTGGTTTCGTGTTACTCTTTTTCTAAAGTTGAATGCTGAGATATAAAATAGACCTGTTGTTGACTCAGTTTTATGACGGTAAAATACATAGATTATCATTACAATGAGATAAATGTTTAAGCTTTTTTTGCTGCATCTGTATGTAAGAACCAGTCATAAACAATTAGCTATGTAAAGAACCAATTGTTCAGGGCTTTGGCCAAAGGAGTAATTGAACAAAATCTTAATTTAATCTGAAACAAAGCCATTTGCGTTTCCTGTAGAGATTCAGAAGAACAATAAACAGTTTGATCTCAGAGATTTGTTTTACTTTTCTGTTGAAAGTTAAATCCAGTTTAATTAGAAACAAAACTGTTCAGTTAGATGTTGCAATGAAATGTTTCAGCTTTTTTCTGATTTTTGCCTATTTTTTTCCTTGGCTCAAAAAAATGCTCTGTAGATGGTTCTGATCAAGCCAAACCTCTTTTTTTCTTTTCTTTTTTTTTCCTGAAAATGAAATGTTCAATTTTTTTTGGTCCCACTTCTAAATACAGTCTCCTGTTTTAATAGGTCACTGCTGCTGGGGAATAGCTTTAAGGACTTGTCTAACTTATGTCATATGGCAAGCATGAAAATAAAACTACAAGGAAGGAACTGGAAGAATTATCATTGGATTAATTATTCCACAGAAATTAAACTGGCATGATGGTGGTTTCTTTTGAAACACGACTGCTATTTCCAGGGACTCTCTATATATATCTATTCCAGCTGTTAGTGAGCAAAAATCACAGGCTCTTCTCCAAACTGGATTTTGCATTAATACTGGGATACATTAAGCACACATGCTCCAAATCTGGCTTGTTTTTCATGGTAGAAGAATGGCAATATCCTAAAACTTAATAAGTTATGTATTTGAAAGCAGCTATGTAGATAGGAAGAAGATAGTCATTCATGGCCAAGCACTCCAGACTTGACATCACCTCCTCAGATGCCATGAAAGATTAAACCTTCTCTTAGGAGATCTCTGAAGATCTGCTTCTTCTGTCTGGGCTTTGGCAGGGGACTGGTGAAATTTCCTACCTACATTTGTGATTGATTAAGATTTAATTGTAGTCTTAGCTCTGCCTGGGAGACCATTAATTAACAGAAGAGGGATTTTTCTAAAGAAACTACTTAACCTCAAGACCATTTAAACATAAAACCACTCAGCCAAGAGAAGAGGGTTTACAGAGCATGACAAAAGAAGGATTGCAAAACATGCAGTGCCGACGTACGAAAACTGTGGAACAGAAAAACCCTTGGAGTGCCTGTAGGAAGGGTTTTGTTTTGCAATGCCCCTGTGCCTCGCAGGAGGCCTGTGGCTGGACGCTGAGCTGGGGCTCACAAATATGCTGAGGTGGCATTCTTTATCTGGAGTAATTCTCAGTGTTAGCTGCGAAGGTCACCTTGACAAATGAACTTCCCTGGTGGAAAAAAACCTCCTCCACCCGTAAATTAGCAGGAAGAGACTGAGCTTGTTTTCCAGTGCCTGTTGCAATAGCTGCAGACCAAGGCCATATGTACACTGGAAACAGTATGTGGAGACATGTGACAGGGGAGCCATTTTTTGTGCTGAATTTACAAACACAGAGCTTTTTTCAGGTGGTTCTTTGGTCTTTGGAGACACATTATTTTGCACCTTAATTTTCAGTCATCTGATGACTTTTGACAATATTCTCCTATTAGGTCCCTATAACAAAAGCCTGTAATGTACTTGTTACATTAAACTGTATCATAGAGTTATCCCAATCCCAAGGATTTGCAATACAATTCCCTAGGGAAGCCACTTAATTTCCCTTAGAAACATCATGTCTTTCAAAGCTGAAAAAAGGCCAAGAAGGCCAGGAATAAAAAGATGACAATCTGGTGGAAGAGTCACTGAATGAGAAGGAAATTAATAACAAACCCTGCGAGTCAGGTGCCAAGAAGATGAAGAAAATCATTACTTGCTAGTGTCTTCGAATTTCAGTGTATTTTCATCAGGAAAGAAGGACCTGAGCTGATAGTCTGTAACACTACCATTTCGTGTATTCACCAGGACCAGTTTCTAACTTTTGCTCCTCAGCAGCAACAACCTGACCATGCTCAGACCCTGAACCAAGTCTGGCCCTGAAGAGGCTTTTCTAGGTGCAGTTTGAATCACTCCTCAGGAGCAGTGAAATTCTGACCCTTAAAAGTAATCTTTTTCATTGAACCTTCCCCATTTCCCTTTTCCCATCCCAAACTGTCTTTCCAAACAGGTCTTTCCATACGTCCTCTCCTTGATGTTGCTCCATGTTTTTGATGCACAGGGAAATGTTAGGGGAAGGGTACCTGCAGTCTAAATTGATTGCCTGCCTTTTCTCCAAAACAAGAATATTTATAACATATGATGTGGGCTGAGGGTTCAAAGACTATTATAAAGAGTATAGAAAACCCAGAATGCATGACATCAAGGGCTGAAGGATTACTGCAGCTTGAGCAAAAACAGAGAAACTTTGTCTAAACCCAAACAAAGCCAAGCAATGGGTAAAAACCCTGGCTTACTGATTGCCAAACGTAAGACATTTATTCCCCCTCCTCCCTTAGATGTTAACCAAGTGCTGCTAAACTAACTACAGCCAAACCACTGTAATATATCAGAGATATTTTTATATTAACAGATGTTCTTCACTAATGTGACTTTTAAAGTAACTGTAACTGCCAAATTCGTAGTTGTCCTGTAACCTTTATTTTGAGAACTGGGATGAGTTTCTGCTGTTTCTTATGGTCTATCAACCAATTCACTTCTCCTTAAAGGTAAGGATTTAATTTGAACAAAATAGCTTGCTAGTTTCACCCATTAGGTAATACTAATTTAATCAGTACTATTACTTGAGGGGGACTGTAAATCATGAAATGTGTTCCAGTAAAAGGACTTCAAAAAAGTCCCTAACTAAATAGGCATTACATCTGAAAATTCTGTTGGACACAAATAGACAAGGGACAAAGAAGTTTTTGCTTTCTCTGGATAGCTATGGCTTTGAATATGCTCAATCAATTACAAATGTCCAATCTCCGAAGTCCATTCCTTTAAACAGAAACATACATAAGTCAAAGACATATCTAATTACCATGTATAACATAAATATTAGGTTAGTCTCAAATTCTGCTAATTGACATGAAAGCAGAACTGGACTTGGCAGTCGGATGGAATTTGAGATGTCTGTCTTGTACAATGCAGCAAAAAAGTGGGTAGGAGAAAAGAAACTTTCATTAGCAAGTTTAAAAGAAGAAATCCATGTTAACAACTCCCCTGTGAACCATCACAGTCTTTTTAACATAAAAAATACAATACAAGAAATTTGAAAATATCAGAGTGCGATAAAGAAGAAAAAAAAAAAAGCAGCAGCCCCTTTCAATAGTAAATGCAATACTATTGTTTACCACTGCCACAAATGGCATTAAGAGAGTGAGAGCAGCTAAGGCCACAGATCTCCCTTTTCTATCTTCAGTACAGAGACCTAGAGCCCACCGTGTTCAGCACTAGGCACACCCAGTGAAGCCAAAATCACGTCCATGCCACCTGAGGAACCAAGACAATCACTAGCACTGCTGAAAGTGGTGGTTTGCCCTCAATTGTGCAGATCTGAACAGCTGCAACAGGTGCAAGGTTGTGAAGACTCAAGCTCCCAAAGACACTTTTATCTGCTTGGGAAATGGGCATACTCCTTTTCAAATCCAAATGCCTTCACAAGTCTGAATGAGGTTCCTGCTTACTTTCAAGATCAAGGTTTTTATCAAGATTTAGAAAACTCTGGCTTCAACAGCACTGTCCAGACAAGTTATACCCAGACCCATGGTTTTCATGAATGGTGGTATACAGAGGAGTACTCAGTCCTTCAGGGCCAGCCATCACCTGCTGTTTCCAGCTTTTCTTTCTCAGTCCATCTCACACTTGCACAAATCTACCTGGGAGGCCTAAGGACACCAGCCGTGTGACAGTGTCACAGGTTTCATGTCATCCTGCGAGACGACTGTCTGACAGGTATTTCCTCTTGCAACACTCTCTCTTGCATCAAAGTGCTTCAGCTCCCAGTTGTTCATGTAGCAACTAGTGCTGACACCAGTGCCAGCGATTTCACCAGCAGGGCTTTTTGGGTATTGACAAGACAGAAGAAAAACGCTGATTAGAAAGTGCTGGATCAGAGAGGAAAATTCAAGATATTTGATAAGAAGTGGTGTTTTGAAAAGTTTTTGGGTATTGACAAGACAGAAGAAAAATGCTGATTAGAAAGTGCTGGATCAGAGAGAGGAAAATTCAAGATATTTGATAAGAAGTGGTGTTTTGAAAAGGCTTTCCTGGCAGCACTGTCAAAACTACCAGAACGGGCTCCTTTGCCAGCTGTTGCAACTGCAGGCAGCCCTCTTTGGACGCTCTGATGGATGAGTATTTCACGTGGCCCCAGCTCTTGTTTTTCTGCAGATTCGTATGAGCTGAGAGGGCAACTTACGTCCTACAGGACATGTGTTGTTAACTTACTTGGAGGTGGGTTATGGCAGATGGGAAAAAGCATACATTCTAAAGTGGGGGCAATGAAATCTGACAATGTCACCCATACAGGACACATACAGCACTATCTGATGAAGATGCCCTTTACCCCCTGCCCCACCAGCATCTGTGTCAGGGCTGTGGTTGTGAGAGACCTCCCAGGTGATCCATGGTGCTGTGTCTTGGTAGGGCTGCAGGGCTTTCTAGTATTCTGGTCCAATTCCAGTGTACATCGAGGCCTGTTTACAGTACTCATGAAATTTCAGTCTGCTGCTTACACCACCTCTGCTCACTGTGTTTGTTTGTGTGTGCTGTAAAAATGTTGTTTCTGTTATTATTCCTATTATTATTATTCCTATTATTATTATTATTATGCACTGGAGCTGTGAGTCAGAAGCAAAAGCCTCCTGGGTGCTGTGCTTTGTAGCAGCTATACTGAAAAATTATGTTTATCATCAAAAGGCTCCAGCCCACCTCTACCCACACAGAGCACTGTGCTCCTTGGCCATGTTCTGATTGCAATTCAGGCAGAAAATGTCACTTTATACCCCTAAGATAGCTAAATTTCAGAGATGGAATTGCTTGTTTCTCATTACATAAACTCAGAAAGTTAGGGAGATAAGAAAAACATAACAATAACAACCAAAAGTCAGTCTTTCCCATATTCAGTTATGTGGAAATTTTAAAACTGTTGTCTTGGGTCTTACAAGGCATAGTGATCTGGTCCAGTGAAGAATTATTTCTAGCCTTGGAAGATGTGGACATATATGCAGACATACAATGCCCTAATCTAATCAGTGATCCAGCACTGTGCTTTGTCTTTTTCGGGCCAAAGGCCAATTTTGTAACTGAGGAAAAGAGGTAAATATTTCCTTTATTTTTGTTTTTCTTTCTGTCAGGCTGCTTAGAGAATACAGTAGTTGTTTGAAGATGGCCAGAGGTTTGCACTGCTGGTAAAATTTTGTTATGGGGGAAGTGGATAGTGAGGAGGGGGGAGGTGAGGGAGGGGTGGTATTACTGGGAAGTGTGGTATTCCACCTGGCTAAAATGCTCAGTGTCTGCACTTGGGTACCACAGCTGGTCCACTGCAGATGACTAACACACCCCGGACAGAAGCATACGTCTATGGATGCACAAATGGGTACGGAGCACAGGTGAGACCATACCACAGCCAATGTGTACACCTCAAGGATGTTTCAGCCATTGAGTAATGATCAGCTGATAGGGGAATTATGCAGCCTGACCCTGAATCTAAAACCTTGAGCAGACTTGCCGTAACAGCAAAAACTGTCTCTGCTTTCTTTGTCATCCCTTTCGCATTATAGGCTTGAGACTGGTTACAGATCTGGCTATAAAATTTTAAAATTTGCTTAGGATTTGTAATTTACAGCTGCTTTTCACAAAGATTCACAGTTATTGGAAAGAGAAGTTAAGTGCACAGAAGGTGCATCTTGTGGTGACAGCTGCATTTAGAGTTATTGACTTGAAGTATTTCATACAGTGTACACTGTCAGGCACATCATGAGTCCTGGTTTTGTAGGGATTTCTTTGATTTGATTTAACAGCCCATTGCCCCTTTGGCATATATTCTGACAATGCCTGAGAATTTATTACGTGCTGTTCCTTCTCCTCTGAAGTTTTTCTTTTTCACAGGTTGAGCAAAAAGAAGTTTTGAATAACTTCGGGTAGGACCTCCATTCAGGCTAAAATACTGTCTTCTGGATTTCCTCAGAAGCCAGTGATCTATACTGGAGTTTGCACAGTGGTCAACCACTGGCCTAAACCTGCTTTGCACTGACTATTCAGAATAAAAAAGAAAAAATACAGGGGTTGAAGTGGGGTGGGGAAGGAAAATCTTGGTCAGAAGTGCCAAGGCTCAGAGCTGGAAAGAGTTTTTTTCTGTAAACCAGAAAAATTAAGTGAAGGCTGATTCCTGTGAGGTGCTCAGCATGTTGGCCACAATCCAGTAAAGCACTTAATGTTAAGCGTGCTCTGGAGAGTGCCATACGGAACAGCCTGAGCACTAAGTATCTGGCAGGATTAAGCTCCAAATGGGGACCAGACATAAACCAGATGGCATTATGTTAGCTTTACCATATTAATAAGGTCTTTGATTTGCATTTTAATTTCTCTCTCTTATTTT
Organism: Pterocles gutturalis; assembly: GCF_000699245.1. Taxonomy (NCBI): domain Eukaryota; kingdom Metazoa; phylum Chordata; class Aves; order Pterocliformes; family Pteroclidae; genus Pterocles; species Pterocles gutturalis. Next base: position 133,533 of record NW_010120691.1, read on the forward strand.
CCTTTCTTGCTTTGACTTTTCTATAAAACAATCCATATGTGCACTGGGAGAGGAGGACAAAGTACTGAAATTAACCTTTATCACCTTTTCACAAGGATGGAGCTAAAGCAAGAGCCGGGAAAACTGCTTCATGTTTCAAACACATTTCTGGCATAATCAGCAGTGCCTGGACAAGGACAATCAGAAGTTCAGAGCCGCTGGAGGAAGGAAAATGCTGACTCTGTCTTCTAATGAGGTCCCCAAATGTGTGGTGAGTGTGCTGTTGTGTTTGAGAGCACCAGAACCTGCATCAGAGGTTATTCCAATGCCTTGTTGTTTGTTTGGTTTGGTTTTTTTTTTTGGGGGGGGGGCCGCGGCTGGAGGGGAGCAGGCGGGATGTCTGAGTAGGGACAATGCAAGATTGGTCTCTGCCTGTTCATAAACTGGGCTGAAACTGAAGTGAGACTCCTGCCATGTAGTGCTCAGCACTCACGCATCCACTGAGGTCATCTGCCAAAAGCCAGCAGGAAGAAAATAAAACCCTAGTTGCTGCTTTATTTTTTTAAACAAGCTCCTGGCTTTCCACTCCTTCCTTTCCAGCACAGTTACAACTATCTCCAGAATTTCCTCAGACCTATGATTTGTGCAGATGCCAGCTTTTACATGGATGTTTTTGAAACTGAGTGCTGCCTGACTGGAAGCCGTCCTAGCGGGAGCTGTTTTCCTGCAGGGAGGGCATGGCGAGCAGCTGAAGTGGGACACGTGCCTCTGCTTCTGTGCTGCTGGCACTTCTGACTCTCAGGACAGAGCCATCAGGGCTCAAGTCTGAGCCTTGGAGCCTGAATTAGTGCAAGCTGGCTGGCTGCCAGGCAGGTTAGGGATATTTCTCCTGGTCAGGTTGCAGTCATGACTTGTGCTGGAGCTCTGCATGCATGTGGGTTGTGCAGTGAGATTTCAGAGGAAATTTCTGTAATCATTTTAGCATTTGGGCAACTGGAAAAGGAGCTGACAGAGGCGCCAGGCCTTTGCTTTCATGACTGCGTTAATCTTCTCCTGGCCTTGGAGAAGAATTTTAGATGAACTTAGCACATGTTCTCAGAGAGATTTCTTTCTCAAAGTAATTTGTGCTGTAGATCCTGCAATGATCAGTGATAATGACAGTAAAATGGCCAATATAAATCAAACCTCCCTCAGTAATAATTTTAGTTCAGATGCCTGTTGCTGTGTTGTTATTTAAGAAGTTGACAGTTGACTACCATGGCCCAGAACTTTTGAGATACATGGATTAAAAAATGGTTTTTTCCTACCTCAGAAGGTGGTGGTGGGGACAGGAGGAAGGACTAATGCCCCCTTTTTCATATTTATATATCACACATGAAAATTTATTTCTTAGCTGTAGTTATGGAGTTCTTTGTGGTCCAGGGGAAA
>NW_010120691.1:134970-155639 GCF_000699245.1 Pterocles gutturalis
GTTTCAGATGCACGTCATTTTAAGAACTAACACAAATAAAGTTATTGCTGCTGCTGGAAAAGTTCCTGGTTGGCAACTGAGCCATATTAAAAATCATGTGAAGATTTAATCCATGGCAAATATGGGATAATTCAGAGTTATTCTGCCATGAAAGAGGTAAAAGCCGAGTTAAGTTACTTTTTTTATTTGCCCTGTGCTGAGCCCAGGTCCCTGGACAGTTACAAAAGGTCAGTGTGTAAGTGATGGCTTGTTAAGTCAGCACGACTTGCTTGTCTGTCTGAGTCCTAAGAGACTAAGAAGGAATGAAAGCAGTTTGGAGATAGCTGACTACGAGACAGCACCTATGGCCTTGGTGGGAATTTGACAATAACTTGTGATCAAACAAGGAACAAACTGAAACGAAGCCATTTTGCATTTGTGAACTGCTTATTCCTCTAAAGTTTCCTCCAGAAAATGCTCATATAGATGAAGTTGTCACGGCTTCAGGGGGTACATGAGTCTGTGGGCAGCTATTTTGTTTTGGTTCTCCTACTGAGCTACAGTTCTGAAAAATGACAAGGGAAGACTTATGGTGTCACTGTAACACTTTGAGGCAACAATCGGAGCTGGGAGATCAGTCAGAAGGACCCCAGAGCACCCCCTGGCACATCCCACCATCAAGCTTAGAAGTCACCTGTGTCTGTCCTTCATAAGCAACTGAACAACACAATTAATTCCCCCAGATGTCCATCTGCGACAAAAGTACAATTCAACAATTGTATATAGAACATTTCTCTATGAAACAAAATATGAATAATAATGTGTGAATAAGGCTGAGCAACCACTGCAGGAAACACAGGGCAAGTGCTACTAAAAATAAGTTTATGATGAAGTTTGTGTCCAATGAAAATTAGGACAACCACAGCAACTCAAAGGAGACACAAAGTTGCTCTCATAATTTATCTTGTCATTAGGGTTAAAACCATCCCATTCATCAAAAGATGTTCAAAGTGCTTAGAAAACAGAGCAAACCAGAAAACTTTCTATGGTACAGACAGTAGAAGTGCATAAGTCAAGAATTTCCACACAAGATATTATCTGATTGGTTTCTTAAACTAATTTCATTTTCTTTAGGCAAACATTCTATCGTAGCATGAGGTCATAGCTAACCAAGAAGCTACTCTCTTATCATAATTTCCAGGGAAGCAGGACTTTCCTATTTACATATTGTGTAGGATAATAGTCAAAGCTCAAATACAGTGTAGTAGATAATTTGACCTCAGGAATTTCAAGGGTTGCATCAAGGCAATGTACAGACTTGATGTTTCAAAAATTTTCTCCCATCATATCTGCTATGAACATGTGTTTTCTTATGCTTTCTTTGCTGAAATGCCTAGTGACATGAGTGTGTTTCAGTTACTTGTTAGACTTCTGAGTAACTATTTTGATTTCAACAATCAGTATTTAATATTCTAGTCACAAACTTCCTATTACATATAATCCAACTGCAGCACTTTTCAACGGCTTTGATTTCAACAAGTGCATGATTAAAACAGTGATTAAATAAAGCACGACATCAAAACTAAATGTTGAAGTCAAGATTCTTTTAAAATAATCTTCAGCTAAGGAATTTTGCATGATCTTTCATCTACTTTCATCCTGGTTTTGGTCTATCCTTCACTTTACTACTTAGTAATGGAAGAGTGTAACTACTCAATGAGAACTCTTACAATGCTGTCAAACATTCCTCATTTTCAAAGAGTGATTAGCCAAGCTTTTGTTGATGACAAGACAAATGCAAAAAAACCCTTCTTCTGCTTAGAAAAAGCATTCACATGAAAGCATGGTTGTCAGAAAAGTAGATTTTAGGTATGTTTTTTTTTTATTTGTGTACTTTCTATTTCCTTAACTAATTGCCACTTTATCCTTAAATTCTGAGTTTTCTTTTGAGTTCCTTTAGATTCTTTTAAAGATTGGAAAGTTCCTTGGTTAGGGTTGTGATTTGTTGTTGTATTATTTTATTTTATCATTAGATAAGCTACACAGTCTGAAAATATGGATAGGATGACATAAATCTCCACTAATCTTCTTATCTTAGGCACCCAAAAATTACATATTTCTATTCATTTAAATTTATGTCTATGATCGGAATCAATTTAGTGATTCATCCCTAGAAGGTACAACATCAACTCCAAACACCAAAATACCTTTTACATACTCAACTCTATAGGACTCATTGCAAAACCATAAAAGACTAACTCATCAAAAGTCAAAAGTAATATCAAAATCATAGAGACTATCACGGGTAGAGATAAAAATCCCACAGCCTGATACTTACAGAATTTCTTAAAATCCAGACACTTCTTTCCAGCTGCTGGCCAGAGGATAGCTGTGCATGTGGCAGAGACACAAACAGTACATCCTTTGTTACCTGTCCACGCGCCTATTTGAAGTCTGCTAAAGAGCAAACTTCTGAGCAGGTGCATAATGACAAAATAGCACAAAGGAAGAACACGTACATGATTTTGTGTCAGCGCTTTTGCTTTCTGCACAGCAATTCCCATGAAGATCTCAATGTAGAATAATTTTTGCTGTTAGTATTGCTCACTTTGAGTTTTTATAGCTGCTTGAAGATCTGCCTCATTGTATTTGATTTCAGCTAATCAAGCATAGAAATGAACAGGAATGCAGACACTCAGCACTGTAAAAAACACAGAAGGAAGTTTTTTCAAACAAAATCCCTTTATTAGGCAGTGGTTCTAGTGATGCAATCAGAATAGGAAGGAAAGTCTGGGTTACTTCATTGTTTTGTTTGGATTTTGGGGTCCAGTGCTAACTTGTGATAATGTTTCCATTCGTAAGTATATTTCTCTGAGGGCAATCCAAAAAAGTGACTATGATGAATCTAATAGGAAAAACATCCCATTGAACTTGCTAAGTTTTTCCATCATGAGTGACCATTACAGAATTGCCCCGCTCAATTATCTTTCCTGTGTAGTTCAGTAGCTTTTGGCTAAGTTTATTGTTTTTTATTAAAGTCAAATAAAAGCACAAAGTGGATTCAATAGAAATGTAATTACAGAGAAACTCAATAACAGATTCGTCCCTGTGAGGATTTTAAGAGTTTTTAAATAAGAGAATGGAGTGAATAACATGAATGACCAAAAAGAAGCACTGCAACGTATATCAAGGATACAGTTGGTTGCGGGGACATCTAGGTCTTTAGAGACAAGCCCAAAGTCTACTGCTGCCAAGAGGAGTTTTGGATCTGACCTTAAATGTTGTGAGATGTCAATTGCATTGGTAATCTAAAGATTCAACTCTCTATAACCTCCACAGTTCAACAGTTAAAACAAACATCTTCTCTACAGACATGACTTATCTGATCAGCCTGTCACACCATGTAATTCTAAACAGGATTTTCCAGGTGACATGTACAGAGCACTGTATCGTCTCTCTGGCTTTAGGTAGTTAAATGTTTAGATGTCAGAAAGGCCAATGGGGGCAGAAATGCTAGCTTAAGCAAAAAGGATTTTTCCTTATGTCTCCCAAACATGAAATGCACAGCAGCAGTTTTGCAAAGTGTGCAAATTCTTTTCATCAAATGTAAAACTGATATTGAAGATTAAGAAGTTTCCTTCCCTTCTGAAAGAATATGTCACTCCTCTCAACATACATAAGTGTGTGTTGTTTGTTGTTTAATCCTGAGACCTACATATCACTTTCAAGTGATCTTCAGGAGATGCTAGATTTGGTCTGCTGTAACCACATTATAGGGCATTATTAATTTTATAGGTTGCCACAAATGATGGAAAAGTGGTATTAAGTTTTTAACTAAATGTAGATCACGAAGAAGTACAGAAGAATGAATATTGAGCTTATTATCTTCAGGTATACTGATTGCTTAAGTATATTGATGTTAGTGAGTGTTGTAATACCCTGTGAAGATGGTCATAAATACCCTGTATGGCCAAAGCCATAAATACACGTTTTCTGTAAAGATATTAGAAAAACTCTTGCCACTATCTGTTATTTTCCTGGCTGTTTCTGGTACCTGTTGCAAGCTGCTTTACTTAATTTCAGAGATGATACAATACTAAGTTTAAATTTATTTTAAGTCTTCAAAGTTTGCCTATCAAATATTATTGCTACTGATATGTCCAATGGATTAATAGAATCATAGAATGGTTAGGGTTGGAAAGGACCTTAAAGATCATCTAGTTCCAATGCCTCTGCCATGGGCAGGGATACCTGGGATGTGGATATCTGCAGGCTTTAGGGTAACCCCACAGATGCATATCATTTCAGTGTTTGGTTCATTTCTATTGTTGCACACCCTGAGATCCCCTTTGGCTTGGATGAAATATAAAATCTATCCCAGTGATGGAAACTCATCACCAACAGTCTCAAAAGAGGTAACTTAATCTAGTCATCCACTCCACTGATATAATTAGGAATGCACTTTGTCAGCCTTTGAGGGTTTAACTACAGCTGGCTGGGTTCAAGGCAACCTCGGAAACCAATCTGTTCTTAGTAACACCATCTCCTTCACAAAATTGCAGACATATTTTCAGCAGATATACCCAGCTAACTGTTCAATTATGTTTTTCGACCTACTTATGCAGTGGTCAGTGTCTTTTTCAGCATAACTTTAGCCCTAGATCAATGCCATGAAATGATTCAGACACCAAAGGCTAAACTGACAGCTCAAGAATAAAGGTTATGAACCTTATTTACAGTGTTTGAATGTGGCTCAATTCATCCTCTGAAAATCATCATATTCCTGATACAGTTGATGAGATTTAATTGGAAAAGAGATTCTAATGGATAGTCACAGGCTGACTGGCCTATCTATTGTTTAAGAAATAAAAGATACTTTAGGCTCTGTTCTCTAGCAAAATCAGAACTCTGCTCTTTACATGGATTAGCTAAATTAGGGAAAAAAAATCTAACCTAATAAAAATTTAAATTATTCTTAAATGTATTCATCAGGACTAATTCTGGCTCCCGGCTGTACTCTTGACTCTTCTGCTGGGGTCTGCAGGGATTCAGATGATGAATACCTTCATAGCATTGTCAATAAGCTTCTCTTTTTCCGTGCGTTTTACTCTGGTAGGAATCTCATTTGCACAAATGAATGAGATTTTCTCTTAGGGTTCAAGTAAGTTGGATAATGTTTCCCCTCCAGTCTGCAAAATATTGGAGAAAAATGCAGTATGGCTTTCCACCTATTTACTTTAAATATCTAGACCTGAAAATACCCAGCTTAACCTATTAATCAGCAGAGTGGCCTGTTTGGAAAAAGACATACCTTTTTTTTTTTTTTTTTCCTTTTTTTTTTTTTTTTTTTTTCTTATCAGTCCTGAAGCATTAGTCTAAACACTTTGAATTCCAGCCTTCAAGGTTCCACCTACAGCTGTGTCAGCAGGCTGGGCACAGGCTCCCCCCCTGGCCAGAAGCCCAATAGCTGTGTCAGTGCAGCACTGTGCCTGGTTATTGGTTTGGGCAAAATGCTGTGCTAACATCGCTACACAGCTCCTGGACACAGGCAAAGGGAGGTCAGATTTGTTTGCAGCCACCCCATAAAAACTTATCCCGAGTTCCTGTGTTGCAGTTGTTAATCATGAAATTCACTAAAGCCGTGGATTTATTACCTTGCTGTTAAACCTTATAGGGTCAGACTGAAATTTTTGATTTTTCCACTGTTGTATTTTTGCCTGTAATATAGATTTTCAGTAGGTGTCAAAATACAGGCGTCACAACGGGGCCTTGCGTATGCGTAATACACAAATTTCAGTGCTCTGTGTCTGACAGCAAAAAAAAGGGACTGCGAATTAAATAAAAAGATATACCTCCTTCTTGCTTCAGTAAGTCTCCATGTAAGTAGAAGAAGGTTAACTGCGAAAAGTGCAACTTACTTTAGAATTTTTGATAGTACTAACAGTGTTAATTATAGACATCCCCATTACCCACATGAATATCATACCCCATGTTTGAATCTGGAAAGAGAAAATGTGCCTCCAAGGACATTCTATGACAGTAAACTCCCCATACAAATGGGTGATTACTTTCAACTACAGTGACTCATTGTTGCATGGCACGTAACGTAATTAACTGCAGATTTACTTGTGTTCAGTGTAGACTGAGGCAAGCTGGTTTGGTTTGCATAGTCTTACTGTATTCCTGAGTGTGGCACAGTTAACTTCAGGCCTGGCTTAGCTAAGTCGTAAAAAAAGCCCTAAGAGCTGGAGTCCATTAAGAATGAAATGCATCTTGACCACACAAAACAGCTGCAGAGTCAATGTCCCTCCCAAAAATCTGTAGTGTGCTTCCTAAATACAGCAAATGTTCCTGTATGTTGAAGAAGACTTTTAAAAAAATTGACACAGTAGGTTCCTTTGTTTGTTTATTTTTAATTGCCACTCTTCATCAGAGGCAACAGATGGCTTGAAGAAATACACTTGAAGAAGATTCCAGTTAACTTTTGACTTGTCGTCTAAGTCATTGTAATGATTGCTGTGTATTCTGTGAATTACCAGTGACCCATGGGTAGCCTTAAGTTTCATGTTCCATCTACGGACTTATGCGTATTGTACACACATGTAAATAAGAATAAATCAGTATTTCCAGAAACCTCACACTTGCGGTAATGCTATAATTAAGTTCCCATGATTGAATTGCTTTTGCTAGTTGAAAGAGAGAAGGAGGGAAGAAAGTGAGCAAGGCAGCTTTAGGGATTGCAGCAGATCACTGTGTATTATGGGGAAATGCATCCTCTGAGTGGAAGATGGAAGAAGGACCTTACACAAGGTGGACACAATTGTTTCTGTAGGAGACTAAAGACTGCTGCATATTTAAAACACCCCTCTCGTGTGCTTAGCTAGTTGTCCCTGCTTCCTTCTGCCCACCCTCTTTCAAAAAGTGAGCACTTTCAATAGGAAATCCTGCTGCGGCTGGAATACAAAGGCTTCCCTTGTCCCTGTTCATCAGGGTAAGCTTGCTGTTTCCTTTCAATTCCTTGCTCATGCATGGTCTGGGCACCATCTGGCCCAGAAATGGCCAAGGACAGACAAGCCTGCAAAACATCTTCAGAGAATGCCCTAGGTTTCCCTGCTCCATGTTTCACCTGTAACTACAGCAAAGATTTTACATTCTTCTCTGATACATACAGACAAATATTTAGAACTCGACCTTTCAAAATATTTGAGTAATGGAGCAAAGTATTGCAAAAGGAAGACAAGCCTAGGCACCATTATGTTTTAATTATCTAAGACATCATACTGATGTCTTATTCTGCAATAATCCTGTTAAATAGGAAGTCAGCTTGAGCTGAGACAAGAGATGGCGTAATCAGATCATTAAGCAAAGTTATTGACAAAAATTCTGAGTTCTGATGGCTTGATCCCATTTCCACTGAATTCAGAGGTAAAGCCTCCATTACTACACCTAAGTATCCATTAACTCAGGCCATGTGTATAAACAAGGCTCATATCTCACTTGATGTTCCAGGATTTATTCTTGACCTTTTATTAGACTGGAATAGAAAAAAGACAGAGCATTTCTTGTTAGATTGGATGCTGCAACTATCCAGCTCTTACTCTCATAGTAATGTTAACCTTAGAAAGGATCTGATATTCTCACTTTTAGATTCCCTCTTGACTACTAGGTATGATCATCATTGGGCCAGAAAACAAGCCTAGAAGGTATTTAATTCTGAGCTTTTATTAGCCAGAGAAAGAGAAACTGGTAGGGAGGATGCTCTCCATCACCATACCTAGAGGTTGCATAGACTAACCCAGAGTCTAGGTAACTGCAAACTCTCTGATGTCTGCAGGAGTGTAGCTAGCAAGGAACCTACTACTCAGTATGTGAAATTCAGGCCTTGTATATATTTGTTATTCGCTCCCCAAATATGTCCATTGGGAAGGATTTTTCTGATCAGATGCAGTAAAATATGAGGACTTAAAGATCTAGAGATTATTCTGTTTCTGGTAGCAAACTGTGAGGGTGACTTAATGTCTGATGTCCTGAGGTTTTGCCCACAGATGTTTGAAACACAGTTCCTCAGATTGCCTCTTGCTTTACTTGTCTTTCAGCTGATAAATGATGTCAACCCAGCTGGACTTCTACATCTAGTATAGGTTTTCCATATATACTCCCTTCTGTCTCTCTGCACTGGTAGGGCTCTTCTGCTTTACACAAAAAGACTTATGGTAATCATTTTGCTCATTATATGCTCAGAGCAACTTCTACAGAAAGAAATGTTATAAAAGGCTTGTATAGTCCTCAGGTAGAAATTCAATAATGGCAACACTTAGTAGCACAGATTTCTGCTTCTCTTTTGTTCAGCCTTCTTCTGCCTTCTAGGTATATCCTAAACTGAATGATTTCACACATATGAAAATCCCACAGGCTCACAGTAGCCAAGTATTACATGTAGCACCCTAAATAAGAAAGCATAATGGTCTTCAAATGAGCAAGTTGATAATAGGGTCCCTGCTCCAGTGTTTGCTCCATGCTTCTCAGAGATCAGAGGCTCCAGCAGTGTCTGGAAAGTTGATAGACACAGGCAGGGGAAGACATGAATTACAGAGATGAGGGATCCCTCATGGAGCATCAGTCTTTCCCTTGCATTAATTACAAGGGATGCCAACTCAAGGAGTTCTGCTGACCTCTGCTAAAATAGTCCTTCAGGATGACAAGGACTCTTTTTCATTTCAGCTTTTGACTTCTAAATCAACACTTAAATGCCATTCCAAAACCCAGTGCCACATATGTCTGCTGGGACGCGGGGGTCGACTGTAAATGGCCCCACCACACCAAGGTCCTTTAGGAGATGTTTCTTTTCTCACTCCACCTCCTTTTATTTACACACAAAGAGGAGAATCAGGTCATATACCTGTGAAGATGGTCCTTCTGTCCTTTGCTCCCCTCTTCCTCCCACCCCCTTCAGAGTGGCACATACAATAGGACTTGGAAGACCATCATGGGGGCTGTTTCTGCTGACAGAGGAAGAAGGAGGTAGGCAAAGGGGGCACAATCCTAGATAGGATGCCTGGCTTCAGTCACCAGCTTGGGACATGACTCTGGGCACTCTTCTCCTGGATTCCCTCTTGTGCTCTTTTAATGCACCCATCATGGGGGGACCTGAAGGCTGCACAGAGCATGGTCCCACCCTGATGGTGGATGTGCTGCCTGCCAGCCTTGCTCCGCCGTGCTGCCTGGCCAGCTGGATCAAAGCACTGCCTTGGGCCAAGTGGCTGCTAGTATTGTGGTTAGCCAAAATCCAGGATGTTGACTTGATTGTTTGCCCTGGATACTCTGCACTGTTTCAGGATGTGATTCTATTAACCAGATGCTTTTCAGATACTGTCCTATCTAGGACTTTCACTAGTGTTCCATAGTCATGTCTTGCAGTTCCCACCACTGCACATTTTCCACACATTTACACTAAATTTTTTTGATCTCCTGTGCAAAAATAACACTTTGTGGTTTTTGACTCTTGGCTTTTTGTAATGTCAGTGCCGTCAGTTTGCTAGATGCAATCTGAAGGTGTCTGTGCAGGGCACGCAGGGCTCTCAAGTCTTATGGTTTTTTGCAGGCAGCTCCAACCCTAGTGTAATCAGAGATAAGTGACTTGGTTAAAAATGAATGGGGCAGCTGGCTAAATGCTCAACGAAACAAAATGATCAAAGGGACAGTGCCAGATGTTTTCCATCAACTTTACATATGGAGGTACCAGGGAGAGCAGCAGGAGCACCAAACTAAAAAGAAACCAGAGAAGCCAACTCTAGTTTCAACCATAACATAAGGAACTGGCTATAAATACTACATTCCTCACTGAGGCTCCCAGAGGACATTCTGTAGGTATTTCTAAAGCCTACAGGAAAAGCATATCTACTATTGTCTGACTTTGTTATACGCATCCCCCCCGTAAATGTCTTATAAAGAATTATTGTTCTTAGCATCTATAAAAAAATATGCCTTTAAAAATAATATTTTAGAAAGCTACTAGAAATTATAAAGTGTATTTTCCACAAAATGTGTTTTTTGTCCAACTTGTGCCAGTACAGTCTTTTCCTACACTACTGTTTTGTGGGGTTTTCTTTTACCATGTTTAGTATATTTTACAATTTTAATTTCATAGGTTTTGAGTCCAAGTTACTGCAAGAGGCCCAAGTCATTTCAAGATTTACTGGGGAAAAGGAGCCAGCTTTTTATTTTTGCCTTCTGGGGAAGTTTATGGTAGAGTGAGATAAACATCCCAAATAGTTAAGGTTGTTTATCCTGCATCACTTAGAAGACATTCTTGACATCACTTGTATAGAACTGAGCAGGGGAGCTGCTCAGTCAGCACTGACAGAAATTAAACCCAGATCACCCAGCCTTGGGGCCTACAGACTTTATTTCAATGTGATAAAATCTGCTTCTGTTGGGATAAAAGCAAGACAAATTTTGATGCATAAGGGCTCCTCTTCCAGTTCTATTTCAGTCATTATTTCGGGACACTTTAGTTGACCATGACATATCTCTGTAGTATCTTGGGGTTTGCAAGAGGGGATGAATATTGCAGGAGGATCTGTTGCCATGATTGTTCAGTTTAATGACTTTACTATTGGCCCCAAATCTGCAAGTCTTAGAGTTGGAGAGCAAGGATCCTGTAAGCTACCAGCAGATAATTCAAGGCAACATAGAAACTTCAAAATATTTTCCTGTTCCTTTTTGACTCTATGGTTTAATGATGCCTGATGGAGAGTCACCCCCTGACAGCAGGAGGACGGAGAGTTATGTCTCCCATGAAGAGACTGGAGAGGCATTTCCCTAAAACAACTGGAAGTGACAGACCTGCCCTTGGCTGGGGGAGGAGCTATGAGGGGTTTTGTCTGTGTTGTTCAGTGGTACTGAAATCCACTTTGTCCTTTACTTACGTAGCATACTTCTAGATTTGGTAATAAATGTACCGCTTTTTGTAGGAGTATTGATTATAAAAATGTTTATTCCATGTATAAAAAGCTTGATGTGCCTTTAAAACCTGGTCTAGACCCATTCTGCAGGAACAAATCCAGTGAATGTGCTTTTTATTTCTTTGTATTATTATCTCATGCACATATAAGTGCAAGACACTCATTGCTGTGCATATATCTGTGATTTTCAGGGTAGGATGAGGCCTTTGCTGCTAGATACGCTAGTAACAAATGGGCCGAGGAACTCACTAACTCTCACACTTGAGTAAAGGAAAGCTTGGGCATGACTCACTTAGGAATGCTTTCTACTCCCCTAATTGCACAATTACCTTAGAGAGCTCACTGGCCATTTGGCATAGAGGTCATGCCTGTTTCCTCTGAGCACAGTAATAACTCCTCCTGGCTTCTCCTAGCAGGATAAAAAGGAGATGTGAGGAAAATATGTGGCCGTGTCCCCACTTTTCCTCTATATAATCTAGGAGCGGTATTTGTGTACAAAATCCTACATTCTCTGAAGTGACGATAGAAAAGTTGATCGTTACTTAACATAAATCAGCACTTTCACTTTTGCACTGAGTCAGGATCTGTACTGAAAGGGATAGTGTGATATTCTGGGGTGTTTGGTACTGGAGCTTGTGATGTCTGAGTTCTAACAAATGGGATTAAAAAAAGTGTGGGGGATGCCACAAGCACAGGAACCTTCCCAACCATACTCACATGCTATCGAGTTAGTCTGCCAAGCAAAGAAGAGATGTCTCCAATACCTTGTTCTCAAAAGCAATAAGTAAAAAAAGATATGAATAATATAAATGCTATCAATAATTGCACTCATGTAACACAGATGACAAGTGAAGTAAACAGACCTGAATGCTCCATGAGAAAAATGGTAAATAAACTTGCTAGTTACATTAAAGGAATTAAAGGAAGATTTGGCTGGAGAATACTTCTGGACCTCTATCAGACTCAACAGTACATTTTTCAGGGCTCACCTCATGTGTGGAACTGGTAAAGTAAGTAAGTCTGCAAGATGGAACAAAAGGAAAAAGATAGAAATGAATTATGTAGATTGTTGAGGAGGAGATACTTAAGTATAGCTATCTTTAGTCCCCCAATGCTCTCTTGTTCTGGAAAATGGCTGGAGTGAGTGGTCCCTCTTCTTAACCTTTTTGTTAATGTAATCAAACAGTAAATGTGAAAGCTATAATTTCTCTCTGCAGATTGATGACAGCATCACTATGTAGTCAAGCTTTCATCCTACTCTCCACTTCTTTACACCTATGAATTTGCCATCCTTCATTGCACACTGATGCATCTTCCATTCGAAGCAGCTAAAGCACATATTCTCCTGTCCTCCTTGCAGCCCACCAGCTAATACCCCCTAACATGTAATGGATTGTATGCACTGTCCTCCCACTGGGCTTATGAATACTTATGGCTGCTGCACTTCCAGTGTATGTTTTGGACATGCACACAGGATGCTTGCCTGATCGGGCCCTTCACGAGTTGTAGATGGATGTGAATGCAAGTGGTCTGATGCATCTAAGTTACTTTATTAGTGTAAACTTTAGTGTCCATGGGCTTCTCAGCTGTGGACTTGGATTGGCAAGAGTGTTTAAGATTACTCATTTGTAAAGAGGTTCATGATGACTACTTAAATCTTTCCTACTTTTTTTATCAGCATCTTTTTAAATAGTGGGAAGCAGAGCAGTTTAATGCTGAGTGAGGCTGCATTAGCTTCCCCTTTTTGTGAGAAACCTCTGCTTAGAAGGTTCCCAAAGTGAAAGTGTTTGCAAGAGAAAACACAACTGGGAGACACTCACATCCAAGCCTGGTTCTGGTGGGTGGAGCTGTTCTGCTGATATAAAAGAACATCACTCCAAAGAAAGAGAAAAGTTTTGGGGAGAGGAAAGGAAACCAAAGATCTTGATTCCCAAGCTTAGAGAGAACTGGTCATCAGTTTCTCAAATGGAGGGCTAATATCCAAGACTCACAGATATATATCTGAAGCATGGACTTCATTAGAGCTACAACTAACTAAACCCAACTGAATTCAAAGGAAAGTCAGGCTCTGGGTCCCAACTGCTTTTGCTATCAAACAAAATATAGACAACACCTCTGTTTGTTGCATTTTTTTTTTCAAATCACTTCCCTGGAGAGTCAAGTATTTAGAATGCTGTAGTGTGGGTGGCTGTCCTAGGGATCAAGGAACACCAGACAGAGTCTGTAGCAAAGCTTCTTGCATTAGGATGGAGGCAGAGGAAGCCATATAGAAAATGTAGTCCAGGAAAGAGTTCTTAGAAGATGAAGTAGGGATTAAGCCAGAGCCTATTTACCATTTGCTAAAACGCTCAGTGCATTTGCCTTCATGAATTCTGCATTCCTGAGGACTGCATGCTGGGTTAATAAAATCCCTCTCTTGAACGGGCTTTGGAAACTCAGACAGTCACTGACTGCCCATATGGCAGAATTTGGCTATTGCTATTAGACAGCTGCAGGAAGTTGAGGACAAGAAAGGGGAGACAGCACCAAAATCTTATGAACGCATAGACATGTAGAGAGACAGGGCTTTGCCTCATGGCAGGAGCTTCCAAAATATGTTCCTCATCAAAATGCCAGGATCCTCTTTTTGTTTTTTTTCTTTAAGAAACTGCAGTTTGCACTTCTGCTTTTCTTAGGTGATACGTATGTGATTTAAACACTCTTACACCCTGAGCTTAAGTTTCAAGAGCATTTTAAAGCAATTAGCACACCTACAAGAAAAACAGGAAAACACCACACTTCCATTACTCACAGACTCAAAGGGAGATTTGGTTTAACATTCTTCCTTGGGGAAGAAATGACATACTCCCTAGTAACCCAATGCCAAACCACTGCTCTCTGTTTTGAGTAGCAAATGCCATTTTTACTGCATCTAAAAGCCCAGACGGTGTTTCTTTTCTTTTTGTGAAATTGTGTATTTTGGTACTGCTCTCAAACAACAGTTTAACAGAACAAAGGAGTTATCTTTATGAGACAGCCAGGGAAATACACAAAGAACAGGAAGATGCAGCTAACCTAAATAATGACATTGAAAACAAAATAGCTATCAAGCTATAAATAAACAATATGAAGTAAATATAATTATTTTTTTAAGAGAAGACACAGACTTAATTCCTGGGAGTGCAGACATCTACAGTTTCCTCAGACTTTAGTTCTCATTTTCTCAGTCAAGCCATAGAATAACATTTCCTACTTCTTTCAACTTTTTACAGTATGAACTTTCATACCACTTCTTTTGCAGAAAATTGCAAAATACAGACACATATGTTTAGGAGAAAGGTCAGATTTTTCTAAAACAATAAAATTGCCCAAACTGCTGTTTTTGAACTGTGCAAATACATTCATTCTCATGGGGCAGGGAAGTAAACATACACATGGCTGCATTAATTAAGACAATACTTAGTTTCCTGCAACCCAAAGGAATTTTCTTATTTAGACTAAGTCTTTAACGATGCAATCTCCTATTGTGTGCATGTGGGTGTGCAAAGCAGCAACTGCAATTTCACAAAAAGGCAAGGGCTGGTCCTAACATAGCGGGCGAATGAGGAAAGAATTAAATAATCCTCTCAACCAAAGCCAGAATCAACTTTCTGAGCACCAGGCTCAGTCACTCTAGCTTTCTTGCTTTCCATAATACAGTCCTAAACGACCTGAGCAGAAGCCTGTTTCACGTCCTTTTTTTCCTGGGGATTGTCTTGTTGAGTATCTTGGGCAGGAAACTGGCCTGATCTGTTGACTTACAAGATTTAAAAAAAGCACTTGCATTTCCCACTCCCAGTCCTGACCAGCAGCACCGGGCTGAATCACTTCCCCGGTGGGGGCAAGAAACATGCGAGAGCAAAGTGCTCGCCAAGTGTCTGAGTGATCGGGAAACGCTCTGGGCTGACACAGAGTCAGCAAAAACCATGACTGACCCCGGCGAAATGTCAGTCAGGACACGTTACCGGTCCCCATCCCTCGGGCTTTACCTGCTGGTGGGCGAATGGCTGGGGGGGATGTCCTGCACAAAGCTCTGCTCCATGCCAGGGATCCTGGCCGGGCTGTGGGGGTGGTAAGCTGTCAGGACCACGCTGCCCGAGTCCTTCATCTCCATGGTCACAGGCACATGTCAGCCCTGCTGCTGGTGAAAAAGGCGACTGGGGGGGGTGCCAACGGGTCCTGACGGGGGGGCGAGCAGTCCTGTCATGAGTGCGAGCGCATGGCCTGGCTCCGGAGCAGCCTCTCGCCGCTGTTTGCTGTCAGGAGAGCCGTGTAACTGAGACACGTCTCCTCTCCCTGTCAGGAAAGCTGAATTAGCATATATTCAAAAACACCGCCCACAAAACAACCCACGGGGAAGTTACTACGTTCCTAGGAAACTGGAAACCTGAGATTATCCTGCATGGCACCAAGCGACCGCCAGGAAAACTTCTTCCTTGCTTTCTTTTTCTTGCCTTTTAAGAGCCGATTTCTTAATGCTCCTCCTGCTCCTGAAATAGGCTTGACTAACTGAAATTATTTGCCTGTTAAGCAGCAGGACGAGTGGAGAGCACTACTCAAGCACAAAACGTGGTTTGGCACAGCAGAGAGTGACATTTAAACTACTTACAGGAGAGATTCAGAAACCAAGTTGTCTCTCTTTAAATTATCACGGAGCAGGAACCTTGATTTCCTACATGCCAGATCATTTCTGTGACAGGGAACTGCATTCGCTTTCTCCTGAAAAGAGATTAAGTTTTTGTTTTGCCTGTTACGGCTGTGTAGATAATTAGAAGGGAGCTGGGAAATGAGCAAATAATTTTTACAACAGTGTGTGTTCATCTGGAGTAATCCCAGAAAATACACCCTGAGATGCTTGATAATTTTTCATGCTTGTGCTTGATCTTTGCATGATAATCAAAAGTTTTCTCTCAAAAGCAAAGCAGCAAGCAAAAATATTTGGGTCCAATTCTGGAGTAACACTCAGAGAAAACTGTAGACCAAATGAGAAAACTTAGAGAGTCCTTTATTTTCCTCTTCTATTTCTTCAGTGTCTGGAATTTTTTTTGAAAAGAAGTGTTTCTGATAAATGCCTATTTCTTAAAACCCTTGTCCTGCCTATGAAATCATGAGAAGGATGTTCCCTAATTTTACTCTATGGCTGCTTTTCAGCCACAGCTCTCTGAGTGCCTTGTGAGCACGTGGGTGAAACGCCAGCCCCTGTGCAGCTTTGTCACAGCTGCGGGAGGCGTCCCCAGCACAGGTACCGTGCAAAATCCCTGTCACCTTTTTCACCTTTGAGTGAAGGTGCTCTCCCCAGCACTACGACAGGGCTGCCTAAATTACACTGTCAGTCTCTCAAGCTGGCAAAGTAGCTTAGGTTTTGAAGGGCACAAAAATTAATCTCATCTCCACCTTCCCCCTGAGCTCCATATCCTGCCTGGAGGGGCAGGATTGTTTCAGTCAAATATGTTGCTGCGAGTCATGTAGGCAGTGACCAAGTTAATTTTAAATTAACCAGCAAAGGACACTGATAACAGTACACTTGGCAGCACTTCTTGCCGGACTCACCCAGGAAGTATAAATATTTGAACATGGAGAGCCTCTAGGCTAGCTCGCGCTATGCTGTTAACATGTTCTGGATTAAATATTTTAAAGCCAGGTTGCCCTGGATAAAATCATGGTTGCTTCCATGGCAGCGTGGAGGCCCTCTGGGAGCCACCGTGCAGCCATGTACCTATGTTGAAAAGAAGGAGAAGGCTCTAAGCTAACTCAGGTAGCATTGCCTACTGCCCGCAGCATCAGAACTGTATGTCCCAGTGCCACCAGTGGGGACAGGGGTGAATACCATAACCAGTGAAGACCTCATTGTGCCCTGGGATTAGTGGAGTGTTCAGGAGAGGGATAGGGTCTGGAAAATTCAGATGGATGTCATCATGGAACTCATATCCCAACTTTGTGGAACACTGACTGAATGCCAGGGTGATGCCTGGCTGCTGGGTGACCTGGGATGCTGCTGGCAATATAATTTTTTTTCCCCTCCTATCCTGGTTTTATGTTCCCCTTCCTGGACCAGAAGGTGGGTACCCCACTTATATGATGAGGGGAATTAAATTATAAATATGAATTTATATTCATATCTATAGTAATATGGCACAAGTGCAAATAGATATTTTGAAAATCAATAAGCCAAAACACATATATTAAACAGAAAGCTAAAAATTTGTAAATATAAATTATAAAATATCTGGTGACACCCTCTAAGGCATTCTCCGCAATTTACTTCAAGAAACTAAAGATCTGAAGAAGCACATGTAGTGTAAGGCACCAAGCACCATCAGAAACAGAGTAGATGTCCTTCGGAAGATCAGTCTGCAGACACAGTGTTGGCTGCAACTCCAGGAAAGTCTTTTTTCTTCCCTTCCTAGCGTCATAGCACTAGGCTTTCTCCAGTACCATCAAACAACAAAATGATGCTTATGTGCTTTAGGCTATGTGTAGGTAGAGCCCACAGTAAAAATACTACGAATTTTTAGTATTATTTTTGTTTCCTGTCTTCCCGTAATAAAAAAACCCACCAAACACCAATATGACCTAGAAAAGAATACAGTTAGCCTCTCAATAGTAAAATGCATATAAAGAAAAGAGGCCCACACTTATTAAATGGGATTTTCTCTCTAAGAAAAAGAAACATGGGAGATTTTATTTGGAGATTTATATAGTGCTGGTTGGATAAACTGTAGGCTTGTATGGAAATGGCAGACTGGCACATGTACAAATAGATATTTTGAAAATTAATCAGACAAAATACTTAAATCAAACTGAGAGCTAAAAATCTTTATATACATAATGGCTCCTGGGGTTAGACATCTTCATATTATGGAAAACTAAAAATTATGCTAAATCAACTAGACATACACATCAGCCATTGAACAAAGTTTTAACTGGACTAGTACAGCCATAAGGAAAGTGTACAAGGCAACATGGGACAGATTCCTCAGTTCTATCTGTGAAATTATGCTAGTTAAAGGAGAATTTATTTATAAAGGAGGATATATTTTTAAAGAAGCAAGTAGGAAAATATTTTAATCTGACATGCTTGTGTTTCTACAGGATCCCCTTCAATACTAGATCATGGAGTATTCAGGACTATCACACTTCTAATTGTTTTTTCCAGGTAGTTAATAGCTCTATAGACCTTTCAAATATTCTGGAAATGCCAGTTTAATGAGAAATATTATTATAAAGATGTTTTTGATGTCAACCAGAAGAGAAGGTACAGCAAGAAAAAAATCTGTGGGGAGTCTGTAGCCAGTGAACCCGTGACCAGCTCCGTCAGGTTTGGTAGGGAAGGACCTTGTGCTTTCAAATTTTATGTTGTGCTTGTGTCCAGGGGACTGTTTTGCACTTTCACAAATTTGATTTTTTAGATAAATATTTATATATGAATCAGTGGGCCCAGACTTTGAGAACTAGGAGTGAAAAACCTTTATTAACCTTTTGTTTCAGAAACATAAGTTAGTGGCTAAATAGCTGTGTGATCAAGACTTCAGCTCTTCTGTGGAGGAATATTTTTGACAGTTGTATACAAGAAGTATAAACACACAGAAAGTCACTAGTTAAAGCTTACTGAGATGAAAAAGAAATTGTTGTTGTTAGTGATACATCTACATAATATTAGTTAGCAATCATTGTGGCAGTAACATGATGGGCAACCTTTATGTGGCAAATTTAATGTATATTGCTTAGAAAGGAACCAATAGAGCTTTCACATAGATTTAAAACAGCCTGTGCTGCTTAAGTCCAGGGGGGGTTGTCACTGAGAGGAATGGGATTTGTCAGATGGGGGTTCCTGTCCTGAGATGTTGGGGGCATGCACCATTATATCATAAGAGTAGACCCACAGAGCCCTGGAAAGTTCAAAATTCCCCTTTGAACTACAAATCACACAAAAATGTCTTGGTATTGAATTTCATTGCTCGCTTCGAGCTTAAATTAGCCAGGACAAAGTTGGACAGAATTTGGAAAACTTTGAAGTTAATTTTGGACCAGTTTAATGTGAACTTGGGTTAGATTAAGTTTTAAAAGGAAACTGTGTAAAACACAGCATTTTTTCACATAAAAAAATGGAGTGGAGCAATACACAGAAAAATGTCATCCTAGCACTGCACCTAAATTTCCTCATCCCTCTTTTTCAGTCAATAGTATGCAGTGAATTTTGTATGTATCTGTGTGAAAGAAACCGAAACAGAACCACTGTATTTCTCCATGCTTTAGCAATAGAAAGGGTATCTCTTCCTTGTCTCTAATTTGTCATTTGGATGGAAAGATGCTTGAGTGCTGGGAGGCAGAAAGACTCACCACATGAAAGAGTTGGTGTGGTCAGAAACCACCTGGACTCTCTGAAAGCGAGGAATGCCACAGAGTTGCATGAAGGTTGAGGACAGTGGCATCTGAGTCTCCTACTGCTCAGTATCAATACCTCCTGCGATAAAAGTATCTTAGAAGAGGCTGACTCTTGCATCAGGAAAATCGTCACTGTCACTTGAGGTCTGTTTGCTTTAAAATAATTTAGTGCATCATGGAGGATGGTTTCTAGTGCTTGATTTAGCATCTGTGCTTTCTATTCCTGTGGTGCCAGAAGGATGATGGTCATCTTTTCCACTATAAAGGTGAGGTGTTCCAGTGCCTCTGTGTGGGCAGCTGGGAATGTGAGCAAATGGGTGAGATTCATTTGTATCATCAAAACACACCCACTGTTTTTAGAACATTGAAAAAATCATAAGCCAAAAGTTAAACAAAATTAAAGGAAAATCTTTGTTATTCTGCTTTTTTCATCTTTTCAAACTGAGAGCAAAAACAACATTGAGAAAACTATTGCTTGTCCTGTACAAACAGGTTAAGTAACAAGGCTATTTAGGCAAGGAGAATAGAAATCAGGTATCATGGCAATTGGTGGTGTTTCAAAGGTTTTTAATTAGAGTTTGAAACAAACCATTCATCACATATTTCAGTCCCAGGCCCAACTGTAATATACATCATACTTTGGTGAACTTTAACATGTTCATTTTTTTAATTGAATAATTTACTGTGGATTCTTTTATCTTAAAAAAGACACAAAAGCATAGAAAAAAAAATCCTTAGGCAACTTTGTGGATCTGTTTGCTTAGTAACGACCCTCATTTATTTTCCAGGAGTTCAAAAGTTGTTTCTCCTTAGCCCAAATTAGACTACCCGTATATTATTCCCATGTTAAATTATGTACAGAAACTTCCTTAATCTATCCACCACAATAGGGCTTTCTGGAGGTTTACTTTAAGAAAAAGCTCATATCCTTTCATTCATCCATTAGGTTCATGCTCCTTCATGACATGTTGATCTAACCACTTCAGCTGGGACAGCTGACATCCACAGCTGAATGCTGTGGTCTGTTTTTTTGTTCTGAGGCAGTAGGTTAAAATTACATGAAGGAATAGTAATGTGGTCAAGTTAGGAAAAGTAGCACTGGGAGAGGCTGGTGGCTTTTCTGAAATGTTCCTGTAAGCACAAGCTGAAAATGGGAACTGGTTTCTCTAGCATGGAAGGGGAAAAATGGTCAGGGATAGACAGCAATGAACATTTTCAATACATGTATATCCATCCTGATGCCTCTGAAACAGCAGAACCGGGGTGGACATTTGCATTTGGTACAGGAAAGATGAGTCCTCATCTAAAAAAAAAAAAATATAT
>NW_010120692.1:0-6701 GCF_000699245.1 Pterocles gutturalis
TCTGTCTCTGCTTAACCCAGGACAACCCTTAGGTTGACACAGATTCCTTCAGTCACTGCACTTTTTTCCTTCGTGTTGGTACAGCTCCACGATTGGGCCCAAGCTTCAGCTTTGAGTTTCAGATCTTGTGTCATTTTGTGTCACAACATTAAATTTATTTACCTGAAGTTCCATTTATATCTCATTATAATGTTTTATCTGTAACACTGCATACCAAGAAATATCTTCAGTGTACCTGACAGGACACTCGGAAGACAAATGGTCACTTAGAATGGGTAAAAGAAAGTGAAAGAGCATTATGCAAAAGAGCCATTCACAAAGGGTAAAGTAGTTGAATTTAAAACACTGAAGGTTATTGAATCATTATGGTGATGGATTGTCTTTGCTATCTACAAATAATACATTGATCTTC
Organism: Pterocles gutturalis; assembly: GCF_000699245.1. Classification (NCBI taxonomy): domain Eukaryota; kingdom Metazoa; phylum Chordata; class Aves; order Pterocliformes; family Pteroclidae; genus Pterocles; species Pterocles gutturalis. The sequence continues at coordinate 413 of NW_010120692.1, forward strand.
TTGTCTAAAACAGTGAGTTTACTATATTTAATCAGCAATACCAAAGAGCACTAATCATTACCTCAATCCAAATTAGGTTTCAGAAAATCTCTCTTTAAAAAAAAAACTGTGCACAAGAGGATAAAATTATAAAATGTCAACTTTTATGTGGTGTTTTATCTTTGAAAAACAGAACATATAAGTTCTTAAGTACTCCATCCACAATACAACATTGGAAGGACAATCATGGTTTGATTTAGCCGCTAGATAGCATGACAGAGCATTTTTGAAGTCAGAATAGTCCACACTAACCGCAAAATAAAAAAGATATTACTAGTAACTGTTTTAAACATCAGACATTAGTATTCTAAAGAGGAGCACAAGGAAGAAAACATAGGAGTTGTCCCCATTTAGTGACATTTCCAAGCACCCAGTTTCCACCCTGAACTCCCTGTGGCTCTCTGCCTGTGAAAGGGATACAGGGCTGCACCAGGCTGAGACATGATGCTGAGAACTGACATTATTTTACCTCCAAAGGATTGTAAGTATTAGAAGTGGCATGCTAAATCAGTATGACCTCTTTCTGGTCCACATCTTATGCCTCACAAACAGAATATCCTTTAAAACATGGACTTCTAGAAGGATGTTCCAGCTGACCAGCAGTCTTCAGTAACTTCTTTTAGGGGAAAAGATGTGAAAAATGTGTCAAGAAAAGACTAATCATTCAGGTTAGGAAAACTGGTAGAGTAGCCTGGAAGTTGCACACTAGCACTACCACCATCCAACTTCCTCGACATTGTACACTGTGATCACCTCAGAAATGTACTTTTCCCAGTTGTAGTGAAGCCCTAGCCAGGCTCCCCAACTTGCACACACACATAAGGAAATGACTGGGTAGCCACCTACTGCAGAAATTTCAAGGAGATTAAATGCTTGGGAGTAAACTGGAAATTAGACCCTTGTACTTAAGAGGTGTCCAGTGAGACACTGGTTTAGAATCACTGCAACTGTGACCCATTAACTCTACATTAGAAAAATTAAAAACCAATTGCATTGATCCTGCATTATGATAACAGCTATTGCTTGAAGTGTGAGTAGTGATGGTGAGTCATTTGGTTACTGAAAAACCCAAACTATGCCTTTAGACTGTGCCACTGGATAGTCAAAGATATGAAGACTTGATTTTGGGGCAACCTGAGAGCTCCTATTACAGAGCTTTTGCTCAGAAATGCAAAAGAACCTGTCCTCCCATGGGCCCTAGGAGCCCTGCAGCATAAACTATATCAACTGCATATGCAGAAAACCATTCTCCCTGCCACCCACTGTAACTGTGTGATTTGTAAACTCTATTAGATGCTCAGTGTTGACTTTTATTTTGACAAGCTCCATAAAGCTCTAGGATTTTAACTTCACCAGGAAGAGGGTGGTTCCACATGTAGGATTTTTTATTTAGACACATCTAAGAAGTAAGTTTATTACACACTTTATTAACTAGTCATTAAAAACTATTGGTTTTAACTGTTTTAATTAAAATATACTCTTTTTCTCCTGAAGAAAAAGAGGTGATTCCTGATAACTCAGAGAATCAGATCTCTGTGTATTATGATTGGAAATTTCACACCTTTTATGTAGCAGTGAAATAGTTCTTTTATGGTAGCTTTCCACCATGTCACACTTACACTGTGGATAATCGTACTCCCAATGCAATGTAGTCACTGATAATTCCGTTTATGTTACTGAAGATGCTAAAATCTCTAATATAGTCCTGTAGCAAAACAGGAATAAAAATGTGACATTTTATTGTTTCTTTAATTATTGTTCCTTAACTATATTTTAAATAATTTTATTTAAGCATATGATTCATGGTAAGTGCACCTCAGCACTTACAATTAAATATGCTTTGCAAAATTAAAAGCTTTGTACAAACAGGATGGTAGTGTTTTATTAGAAATGAGCATATTATGTGTGCCATAATATTTTTTAATATATTCAAAGTAATTTTTAACTTTTTTAAAAAATTGCATAGCTAAGAGGTAGATTTTATTTTTTACCTTCTAATAAATCCTAAGTCAGAATGGTCTTCAGCACCTAAGATAGTCTAACCATTGTTGACATATGCTGCAGGCTTTGACGAGAAAAATGATGAGATCTTAAGTAACAGATATATTCTCTCTGAAGAGCAGTTTATACAGTTTGGCTGTCTTCCAAGGAAAAATCATATAGCACCGTTAACCAATGATACTGACATCTGCCTCTCACAAAAAGCCAAGGGAATCTTGTAAAGGTCAGAGTGCTAACTGGCAGGGTAACTGATTAAGACAAGCCTGTTCAATACTGTATTGCACACAACAGTATACTGAGGAAAAGGGAAAAAAAAACAGAATAACTTCCCTTTCTGCTGTTTGCACATAGATATGAAGATTTCAGTAATAGCTGAATGGTGAGTGCATTCAGTTATATTGGCAAAATGAATTGTTGATATAAGAAACGCTGGCTTTCTTTTCTAACATAACGTCTGGCAATGAACTGCAAAGTTCCATGGCATTTACGTCACTCATAATACTTGAAAAAAAATCTTTATTTTTTTTTAGTTTTGTGTGGTGATTAAAACTTTTCTGCTTCATATTTCTAATGAATTAAAAATAAAAATAATTTTAAAAGCTCATGGAGAACTAAACACCAAGGTGAGGAGTGGGCAAAGTGGGACACCCTCTTCTAATTTTTCTTCGTCATCTTCAGAGGCCTCACAGTTATATTTCCCGCTGCTTCTTTATGCTAGCTTGATTTCTGTCTTACACTGGTACAGGTAAGACCAGCTTCAGGTCAGGCAAGTAAAAATAGGGTATGTCAGACACTAGCTTATATGTGGCAAGCCACCTGGATGGAGACGATGAGTTATGCTGAGGGTTTCATCCTGCCCATATTGAAATGAAATGGATGATTTGATATGCCATATTACTACACAACTAGGAGTAACTTAACAAGTTGTTAAGCCTTGCACAAAGATAATAAACCCAACCGTTCATTTTGATCAATGACCTTCAATCAGAGGAACAGCAATTCTTGCATCTCATCATACTCTCGATCACATCAAGGTACTCTCCTAGATAGCAAGTATGATATGATCCTGGACCTCTCTTCTGCCTGTATCCAACAGATAATATCCAGAGACATAAAGAGCGGCAGATACAGAATACTCTGTAGTATTTCTTACCATTCGGCCCTACCGTTTCTTTATCCTAGCCTCAATGAACAGAAGTTCAAATCTTAGAACCAGTAAAAAGCCCAGTATTTTAGTTTTAAAATTAATGCACATTGTACAATTTCCATTGGCCCAGTAGTAACATAAAATAATAATAGCATGAAAACTCGGAAGAAAAAGGCTTGTGTATTTTAATCTCCAAATATTTTACGAGTTTCTTTGCTATAAGGCAAACTGCATTTCTGAGAGAAGTCTCTGAAGATGCATGTGCATACTTTTCTACTAACATAGGAGACTTCTTATGAATTATTTATATTAATACAGTAATAGTAAGCAGTGTGGTACCCCCTGAAAAGGGAAGAAGCAGCCCTGCCCCTGAGGACAGCACTGTCTGAAAATATATTGTTATTGCATACAGTAGAAGCTCTTTTAGAGAGAAAGAAAGGATCTGGCGCGCTGAGAGATTTATGTAAGCAGAGGGAAAAGGTTTGCTTAATAAAGCCCAGAGTATTAAATACTTTAATATTATTTTCATCAGTATGGGGCCTTTTCATATTAATGGCTTCAACTAAGCAAATATTGTACCACAGACACATATTTTTGTACCAGCTATTTTAATTATATAGTCTGCTGGAAAAGTAGGCTGGGGCTGGCACTTCCATGTGCCAACTTGCTTGTTTTTATAATCCTGTATTTTATAAGAGAATAAAACAAAGATATGGGTTTCTAAGCATCAGTTTGCATGACTCAACAGGCACAGTGCAATTTGAGGTAATCTGGGCTGCTTGACACTGTTAATAAGTGTGGTGGTTCAACCACCAGGGAGGAAAAAAACCATTTCATCTTGAGAAAATCACAGAACCATTTACAAGTTTTGTTTTGTTTTGTTTTTTTCATATTTATCATCAACACTTTGCCATTACTTGGGAATGGAAGGGCTAAGCAGGACCGAAACAGCAGAACAAAAAAAGAAACAAAAAGCCTGCCCATTTTAGAGAAGTTACTGCCAGGAAAGGTGGTGTACCTCCAGCCCGCCTACAGCCTTTTGCGGAGAATTAACCAGAATAGGATTACAAGAAAACTACAGCTAGGATTATTTTAAATATAAAGACAATAGCCAGGAGAACAGCAGTATTTTCTGTTGTTTGCCTGAAACTGAGAAAATCAGCCATTATCTTTTAGCACTTGTTACAGTCCATGGTGAGATGAGAAAAAGGCAAGACTTCAGTGCTCTGCAATCTGATGAATCCATTCACTAGACACCAACAGGTCTATAGTCTCTGTCTTTAGGGCATTAATATCAGTTCCAGTCCTTAGGTTTTATTGTGTTGACATACTTTTTTGGTGTGTTGAAAAATTTCTAGCTGTAAAAGCTTACAAGAACTCAAAGTCATGGACTTTTGCTGTTACTGCTCTTCTTTTTTTTAAAAAAAAAACAAAGCATGCAAAATGAAAGACCATCTCTCCAAACAAGTCAGCCTAGCTATCTTAGAGCAACAGTTAGGAGAGTTTGGAAATCATTAAAAAGGTCACTTAACTTCCAAAGAAGCCCTCTCACTTAGCATTTGGAATTTGCTACTTTCTGAAAATGTAAGTTGATGAATTTTTAAGGTAACCGCTGCAGATAATTACAATACACAGCACTTTATTGACTTCAGTGGAACTGAAGGCAAAATATTAGACCTTAATCTGAAAGATATAAGTCAAGGAACGCCACTTATTTGTTGTTTTAGTCCTGCTTATTCTCTTTCAAACCTTGGTGAGAACCTCAATTGGATTATGTTTTCAGGCATACTCTATGCAAGTCAATGAGAATAAATGTAAGCAAATATGAAAACAGGGATCAACTGTAAAGTTTCCAGTAGTTAAGAATGGAAGACAAATACACACAGATGAAAAAAAAATAATACTGTTTGAGTGAAGCTACAAATCTAACATATTCACATAATGTGCACTTTAAGGGTGTAATACCATACGCTGAATGAATGCCCTAATGATGAATGTTCTCTGCAACTCTACTATTTGCTGAAAAAGGTATAATTCTGCATTTTTCAATAGGGTCAAATTCTCTATGTACACAGATGCCCCATCAGTTTCAGTGGCATAGGAATTAGTAGACCAAGATTGGTCAGCTACCAAAGTGCATTACAGCTAAATGGAAAGGAAAACTAAAAAGTTAAATTTCAAACCAAGAAAAATGGTAGATTCAGTGAATAAGGAAAACTAGCTGAGATGTACTTTTTACTATTCAATAAAAATTCAATTTGGACAAATAACTGTTCTTTGATAACTAGAAATAAGAAAGGGCCTGCTTGAGGATTTAGACTTCCATCTTAATTTGGGGGTTTAGGTTTCCAGATTTTTAAACATAAATTTCCACAGTGTGGTGAAAATAATCTCTAATCTACCAGGCATTTCTACAAGACAACTGGAAAATCCACAGAAAAAAGTGGATCCTCTAGTGCTGCTCAGTCTTCAGCACCTAGGAAACACTCCTCTAGAGCTTCACAAATGCAACGGAGAAAGGACCATGAACAGATTTTGACTGATCCAGGAACAGCTTTTTTGCCTACTTGAGTTTTGAGGAGACAAAAGTGATCAAAAAAATTAACATAAATTAAAGATTTCCCTCACTTTTGGAATGATCAGAACTTTAAGGGAGAATCTTGAAGACTTCCATAGGCATCTCAGAGCTGTAGAGGAAGCCCTTAGGTGACCTTACTGTGAAAATTAAGAGGAGTCCTACACAGAAAACACATTTAATCTTGTTGGGTTTCAAGTTTATTGAACCAAAGATACTCCTGTTTCTCTTCAAAAGACTCAAACAGAACCATTTCAGAAATTTTCTGTCTCAAACAAGAGCACTTCAGTTTAAAAAAAAACCCAAAGCCTTTCACAAAAACTCTAGGAACTCTAAGAACTTAATATTTCTGAAAAGTCACATACTATTTCTCAAGTCATAGTATCATAGTATCATAGAATCATAGAATCATTAAGGATGGAAAAGACCTCAAGGATCATGAAGTCCAACCATCAACCCAACACCACCTAACTCACTAACCCATGTCCCTAAGCACCACATCTACATGTTTCTTGAACACCTCCAGG
>NW_010120692.1:7220-16024 GCF_000699245.1 Pterocles gutturalis
GCTGGGCAGCTTTCCAGCCACTCTCCCCCGAGCCTGTAGCGTTGCAGGGGGTTGTTGTGACCAAAGTGCAGGACCCGGCACTTGGCTTTACTGAACCTCATACAATTGGCCTCAGCCCATTGGTCCAGCCTGTCCAGATCCCTCTGCAAAGCCTTCGTGCCCTCAAGGAGGTCAACACACCCCCTCAATTTGGTGTCATCAGCAAACTTACTGAGGGAGCACTCAATCCCCTCATCCAGGTCATTGATAAAGATGTTAAACAGGACAGGCCCCAAAACCGATCCCTGGGGAACACCACTGGTGACCGGCCGCCACCTGGACGTAACTCCGTTCACCACGACTCTCTGGGCTCGGCCATCCAGCCAGTTTTTTATCCAACAAAGGGTGCTCATGTCTAAGCCATGAGCCACTAGCTTTTCTAGGAGAATGCTGTGGGACACGGTGCCAAAGGCCTTGCTAAAGTCCAAGGAGTCCCACTTTCAGCGATCTCCCTACACATCTGCTTGAGCAACTATCATCATCTACTAAACGACACCAGTCAGAAAACTTGCATTTGATGGAAATTTCAGTTCCTGTCTCACAGTAGCAAGAAACACGCTCTGACAAATTGACGCAGATTTCCAACAGAAGAGCAGAATATGCATTGTTACCCTTTCATACGTTTATCCTCATAGTGTAGTAACAGTATAGTATCCTTAATTTCACTGATGTACTGTGACAGGTCTTAAACAACATGATGATCAACAGTTTCCCTTCCTTTGTATTACTTTTGGTAAAGTGCTCAGTCCTGCTCCTTTTAACCTATATAGCAATCCACTAATGAGTATTCTAGTGCTTTTGGCTTTGTTTTCCATAATGTGGTAGCACTGACAGTTTTACATCTCTTTTCTGTCAAAGGTCAACAGTATCAGTCTGCCTTGCTGGGAAGAAAAGTGGAATTCATATAACTGAAAACTGATAATTGGCAAAAGGTTCTCTCCTCTGAATACAACATCTCTCCACATCTGAACATTATTATTACTACTATTACTATTACTATCTCTAATGCAATTGTTGTTACTGTTGTTACTATTGTCACTATTACTGTCACTAACACTACTATCACCATGACTATTACTACTACTGTTACTATTGCAATTACCTTGGACAAGCTTTTCTCCAATGTAAGTGGCTACAGAAACTTTTTTTCCTTGAAAATGTTGACCAACCCCAGTTTTCAGAAGCTATAAAAAAATAAAACAGACAAGATAAAATGTGATAGAAATATCATTCTGGGTGTCCAGCCATTTTTCTTTTCATCTATTTTCACAAAGTCTCAAAGTAATGCAGCATAAGCGTACATATGCATCTGATTCTACTGTCTGCCAAGGAAACTTCTCAAAGGAGTCTTATTTCTGTATGCATCAGATAGTTAAAGGAAACTAAAGGGGAATATTTTAGTACAGTAAACCCAATGCTACTACTAGAATCTCTGAGAAGACTTCTTTGACACAATTTACAGTAGCTGGATTATTTGATCATAACTTTGTGAGTAATATCTAAGGCAGTAGCATGAAGCTGTCAAGACTGTAAGTATAAGTGCTGCCAGGTGGTGAAACAGCATTGCTCACATGCAAGACTACACCTTCTTCTCTCCTTCAACAGGTCTTTCTCCTTTCAAATAATTGCAAAGCAAAAAAAAAAAAACAAAAAAAAAAAAAAAACCAAACAAAAACCAAAAAACCAAACACTGATGCGCTGTACCTGTTTGATATAAATGAGAGAAAGCAGCTCTGTGCACAAGATTTGGATGTAACTTCCTGATACAAATTCAGACTCCAGTTGCCACATTGCAAGCTAAAATTCAGCAGCAGAATATTACTTATGGCATCTGCAGAGACATACAAATATATCTGGTTTGGACTGGTTTTATTTTTCTTTGTGCTTTTGCACTCCATTTAATAATCTTCTAGTTTAGTTCTTAAGGAAAGTATTATTCACCTAACTAACACAGTGGTGAAATAATTGCTTCTGGGTGAACTTTAGTAGAATAAGAGCATAAGCCCATGGCTTCTACAAAAGTGTTGACAATAAACAATCACACCAAACAAGTTTTTCTCTTGTATGTGTTGGAACAATTAAAGTAAATTCTGATCTGCATTGCTTTAAAAGTTAACAGGGGGGTTTAATCTTGGCATAATTTCCACTGAAACCAAAACCCAAAATATATATTCTACTTATTTTCCACATACATACATACATGTATGCAGACACATATGTGGAATACACATGTATGTATGTAGAATATATGTATAGATCTATATAGATACATGTGGTGGTGGCGCAGCACCCCCCTCTTCCCAGACACTTGGTGCCTGCTATTATTCTCCCCCTCCAAGGACACAGCACAAGACAGGAATGCACTGTGAAACAGGGAATTTAAGGTTGCGATGCCTCCCTGGCATCTCTGATCCCTGTTTCCCCTTGTTAGTGGCGTCTCAGAGTGACGAACAACCTTCAGTGTGTCTCATACTTGCCTCAAACAATGTAAATCATCTCTGTGCGTAAGGCAGATACACTGGGAGAATTAGTGCAACACGTTATGTTGTCTGAGGTGGGCCAAAGTGGAAAAGTACTTGACAAAAGTCAATTATCTCAGACCGTATAAATAGCAACCCAAAAGGGAGACTCTTTGAGCTTTCCTGGATGGCAGCGGGCTGTGAGCTCAGCATCTACCTCCCCTGCGCTGGGCCGCCTCTCAGGACCATTTCCCAGCAGAGGCCACATTAGGCCTGGGTGTATTTCTACTGCTCGAGGTTCAGCAATCATCAGGAATGACAAGGCATTGTGAGTATTTACTGTAACTCGAGAAAGAAAGGGGGAACTTTTAACTACAGGCTAGTCTCCTCTATCTGCCTCTCTTGCAGAGGGAGAAGAGAGAACCTTTTTATACACTATCACCCCTGCTTATATATTTCCCTGAATTCATATATTGCATGCTGATTATTTGTCTGTGTGTTTGTTTGTCTAGTTTTTTCTGAGTTTTTCATGCTTTGTATGTACATACCTTGTAAGTTAGCGTGATCCTTGTCATTCTTGAATCTGTAATTAAGTCACTATTCTAAACAACCCTTGAAGTTGCTAACAATCCTTGCTTTGCCTCACACCCTTAATAAAGCTCAAATTACTGCTAAATCACAGCCATGTGAGAGATTTCATCTGCAACAGATGTATACATACACATATGTAGATATCTATACATATATATTCTAAAAAAATTATTCTTTAAGAACCATAACTTCCTCTTGCATACATATGTGTGATTCATAATGTAAAAATCTTGGGTTTAGTTTTTCCCAGTGTCTTGCAAAAAATAACTCATATAAATATTTATGCTTTTAATCAGATCTGCTTGGCTTCCAACCCAATACATTAGGTAAAAAGAGCTAAATTACAAGCTTGTCCGAAAGGCTTCAGAGCTGATATCTGAACATGTCAAGAAGTCTTGAGAGAATCACTTTCTCCATGTAAGTGTTGCAGGTGCTGTATGTTTTTAAACACAATTTATGTTATATAGTATAATGGAGGTTCAGCCAGATGTTGTTACAAAGAATAGACAAAGACTGTAATGTTAATTACCATTTCTAATGGCATAAAACACTCCAACAGCTGTCACATTTTTATATCACTTTACTGGATAACTATGTGATCTATGGTTTGCTCCCACACCTTGAATATAAAGCAAACTACAGGTTCCTCTTTCCTATTCAGAACAAATATTGTTGTTCAGGTTTTGTCTTGTTATTTCTCTGCACACAAAAAGCTTTCAGCATGAGTATTTTTGTTTCAACAGCTTCTTAGGAGAAAAAAAAAAATTCATTTGAGGTGCCTCAAGACTATCCTGCTCCAAGACAAATTCATGATTGTATTCAAACAAATATTCACAAACACTTTGTTGCAGCATTCAACCCATTTCTAATCACATCACTTCACTCTCCAGACTGCAACATGAATTGGAAAATTAACTGAATTTTTACTCTAGTAAGAGCTGACACATTTACTGGGAAAAACTGCTAGAATTAAGGAATTCACTTAATCCTAAGAAAAGTATCTAGAAAAAGATGACCATATTTATCAGAAAAAGCTCAGTTCATTAACATTCATACTAATTACAGTTGAAAGGGCTTTTCAGAAAATGTTAGCAAGACATCATTGCACCTTTAACCAGATAAAGATAGGATGATTAGAAACTTTGTATGCAAGAGGACAGTTTTTTTCTTTGACCACTTCTTTTAACACTACAAGTAACTCTTCTCACAAGTGTTAAAAATTACTTAAATGTAAATAATGTAAATAAATAAATAAATGTCAAGTCTTCTCACAAGTGTTATAAATGGCTTAAAATTCTCATAATCATATATGCTTAGAATAATCAATTGCATTTTATTTATTTAGATATTTTGTCATCTTTCTTTTTTCCTGGACATAATGGTTCCAGGCTTGTTCTCATCAAGCAACTTAGAGAGAAGAATCTGACTTTTTACAGCATTATTAATACTGTAGCCTGGTAATTATAGTCTTGTGGCCTTGCAGAAAATGTTCTTTCAATCCAGTCTGAAAAGAGAAAAAATACGCTTTGCTTTGCTCCTCTCATTGTCTCACCATCCTCCCACTAACCATCTGACAGTGTACACTGTGGGGGTCCTAATATGATAAGCATGCAGAGGCTCCTTTGCATGCTTGCATTAGGCTAACAATGTTTGCATTTACTTTATTTCCCAGTACAGAAAGGAGGTAATAAATTTCTTTTTTTTTTCCATTGTTATAGCTAGATATACACTAGTGGGAACCCAGGGGGCACATTACAATCATTTTTATTGGGTGTTTCCTTGTTGTATAGTCTAGGAATTTGTAGGGGTATATGTTATCTCATTTTGTCCTGCGTCTGGACTGTAGGAGTAGATGTCATTTAGTTATGCACAGGGTTTTTTCTTGTGTTAATTCCGTGTGCTGGAGGTCAACTGACAAGTCAAATGCTTTGTGTCTTCCAGAATCTGCAGTATCTTTATTTCTACAGTTTTATGACATTCTTTTATTTGGATTCTGCAAAGGCTAAGAACAATTATTTTGAGAATATCACTTAATAAAAAAATTAAATAATAGCTTAACAGATTTGTTGTGATTGAAATGGACAGTGCCAATGTATTATTCATATAAATGTGTTCCTTGGAGGCAGTTTTTAACTGTAATAGTGCTTCAGCACATGTTCTTATATCTTTTCAATTTCTAAAATAATAAAATATAAATACCAGCTCCCCAGAAAAAAGTTTTGAACAACAGTTTTGATACTGCTAGTTACACCGTGCAGGTGAGCCTCACAGTCTCAGTTGTCAGTAGTCAGGCACTCAGGCACTTCAGAGATAGCAGACAGCACACGGCTGCGTCACCACTCTGGAAACGGGATCAAGTTATGCGTCCTCAGAATCAATGCACACAAGTTTGAAGATAAGGTGACCAAGACATAAAACTCTCTAACCAAGGCTTAAAAAAGGGGTTTTTTTTGTTTGCCCCCTCCATTCCAGCTCTGTAGAGCAGTATCTCTGAGAGGTCCCTGGGTATCAAGGTGAATGGATGTACTTGTGTGCCTTCCTCTGCCAAGACTTGTTGTACTGAAAGACCCCTCAAAGAGATGTATGCAAGCATTGCTTTTTCTGTCTCTCCTTTGTTAAGTATTATTTTATTCTAAGAAAATGTCTAGGCATGATCACTAACATTGTCTAAAATGGACAAGTCACATTTAAAGAAGCAGAGGTAAAAATGGCAAGGTAAGGAAAAGAGAATAGAGCAGCTCTGATAACTTCCTCAAAAGGATCAGGAAAGCAATATTGTGTCTTCAGAAACTCTTTCAAGGCAAAGGGAATTCTGTTTGGATCAGGGCCTCTGCAACATTCCCCCTGCGTCAAACACTACAATCAGCCAGTCCAACAAAGGAAGGAATCACAATGACAAGTGATTAGGGGGAATATTGTTGAAATGCAAAAAATCCAATACAGGAATTAGAGTGTGTAAAGGTGAGATAGAGGAGGACACAGCAGTTTATATTTTACATCATTTGTCTTTTACCGTTTGCTTCTTTTTTTCTCTTTTACTTGCAGCTGTGTCTGTTTTCCTATTTTTACTCAAGCCTTTCAGTCAATCACAGCAGTCTCAAACAGATGTGTAGAGCAATAATATGATAGTAAGATTTTACAAGCATGATTCATTTTAGGTTTGCAATTTTCAGATGAAGAAAAGTCTTGTGTATTTACAGAAAATATGGCACACATCTTGTCAAGAAGTATAAAAATGTATTCCATTTTGCTTGAAGAAGGATTATGCATGGACTTCACAAAATTGTGAGCCCATCTCAGTTCACAACAGCTACAGTATTTAAGCTCATTCTTATGGAACATCTTTAAATAAGAATATGAGATAAAGAAAGATATTATCAAGTGAAATTCTTCTGCTGGTTATTCCTCTGCAACATTATTTTCTCCTGTTACCTATTTGGAACAGAAATTTAAAAGTGAAATTGATATATGCCCTTAACAATAGAAGCACTTAGGGCTGTCTGAATAGCAGAAATCTCAGTTGTGAGTAAAAGGGCTGAGTTAGATTTCCTGTGACTCCTGTGGTCATGCCCTGAATGATTTGAAAGACTGGAGATGTGCATACAATACACTAGTGAAAATGTTCATGGACCTCAAAGATTTCACTGGCATCACTGGAAAAACAAGGGCCGTGATAGTTGAGACCAAGGCCAGTCTATCCCAGTAGCCTTTCTTTAACCAGAAGAATAAGCATATATCTAGGGAAGGACAAAAATAATCCAAACACACATGATATTTTTATCTAGTACTCTTTGAACTCTATTTTCAGGTCATATATTTTGTGAATTGTTTGTTTCTTATACATATTTCAAGATCCTGAAGGATTCCAGGACCTTGTCTTGTCTTTCCTTGAACTTCTAGATGCAACAGTTCCTTTCACGGGGAATTTCACAGGTCTGCCTATGACGGTAAAAGAACCCCATTGTTGTGTGTTTCTTGGAACCTGACTCTTACTAGCTCCGTTTGATCCTTCTAGGTCTTTTAGAGGAAGATAAAACAACCAGATGTAATTATTTTTCTCAAATTGGACATATGCTTCTTGTTTGTCAAATAATAAGAAACAGAAGGAATATTTTGTGATCTACATAGATAATCATGCAACACTAATAAACAGTGACCGGAGGAATGTTGTGCTAAAAAGTTTTAAGTGCCTCCAAAGAATTTATTCAATCTCCTGTAGGTGACCTTGAACAATTAATATTTTTGAAGAAGAATATAACTGTTTCATACATAGGCTGTGGAAGAAGATGACCACACTGTGGTAAACATTTGTAAAGAATATTTCAAATGTTCCAGAACAAGTTCAACAAAAAAAGCGTGATGAACCCCCAAATTAATTTTTTAACAGCTTCAATGCAGAGACAAGGGGGAAAAGTGAAGGAAACAAGAAAGGGATTTAGCTACATCCCTTCCTATTCCTCAGTCTTGAACTTCTGTCTTATTGTTGCTGTTTTATTGTTGTTACATGAGCCTATCGCTAGCTGGTGTCAATTAAAATGGTCCTTTATAACCATCTAGAAGTTAAAAAAATGCCAAGGTTCAAATGTTGATTAAATAATACCAAAATACAACCAGTTAAAAATGTTGATGGTGTTTTATCATAGGCATTTTCCTCAAACTGAAAATAATTCTAAGCAAATATGTTTTTCAGGAAGATTTAAGACTAACCAGACCATTCGGAGATTTCTGATGGCTTTAAAGCAAGCCTCATAACTCCAAGATCATGAACAGAAATTTACAAATATTTGAAAATCAAAGAAAAAAATAGTATCTTTATAATTCCTGTGTTTTGATTTATTGAATAAAACACATTGAAAATAGGAAGATATATAATAACTGCTATAATGCAGAGGTAAGAAAAGAAAAACAATCCATTATTTCATGTTAGGGTAGATAGTATTCTCTGAAAATACAGCAACAGGAATCAAATTCTAGAAATCACGTGAGAGCACAATGAATGTATCAGTAAGGATAGTAAGCTTTCTTACCTGCTTTGGAGAATAGCAAAATAGTGTATTAATATTTAAAAATAATAATGAAATTATTATTTTTATTGGCAATCAAGGAAGAGTTTCAAACACTGAATATTGGGGAGTATAAGCAACAATTTGTACCTGTGAATGTGAAAACAGTATGATAAGTCATAGATAAAAAGGTGGATGGAAAATATAACCCCCAAATTATGTTATGAAACAATTCCTGTCCCCTGCTATTTGAATAGTATATTACAATGTGAATAAATAAATGAAAGACAGTTAATTAAAGATGTTTCAGGAGAATGGATATATTTGGCTAATTCTTTGTCATGTCACGGATTGTTGAAATGTTTCACTCTTCAAGCAATAATGGCATATAATTTTGGTGTCTATTTGGGGAGGAAGGAGTAACTCTTCCTGAAAACTGAGCAGGATGATCCCTTGATCTCTAGCTACCTCCTCATTTTTGTCTTGCATTGCCAGCAAAATGCCAGCTGCAAAACCTATTTTGCATCTAGTTGTGATTTCAGAATTAAATGCAATGCAATTAGTTCCTTTTATATGTTTGGTAATCTTGTTAAGACAACTCATTAGGTATCTTGGCAATTGGAAATTACTAGGTTTCAGAACATGTGCATTTCCTTTGTGAATACCAATTATTCCTAAATGAGGCAATTGTTCTTTAGAGGAAAAGGAAAGA
>NW_010120692.1:16055-37130 GCF_000699245.1 Pterocles gutturalis
AGTGAGTCCCAAAAAGTTTTCTGAGTTTATATATTGCCTTGACCTTTAAAACACTTAATCTTAATGGATGTAAGTGCTTTCTCCATAAAATTCTAGATATGTATAAATACTGCAATGGCTTTTTTTCCTATCTAATTTTTCTATCTAATCATGTCAAAAGTATGAAAAAATAATACATAAACTGGTTATGAGAAGCATAAATTTTTGTCACTGACACACTCAATAACTGGTTAAAATAAGTAGTGTAGGCAGGATTTTAAAATCCTATTATTTATAAACAGGAGCATAATATTATATTCATTAATTATTAATTTATGCATGTGTGGGACAATGCTATAACACAAATCAGTTAATAGGATGTAATTACAGCTGTAAAAAATAGACTATATAATATATTTAATATTCAATTAACTTAGTAATTTCCAAAGTCTCAGGCAACATCAGTGCATTGTTTCCACACAGTTCATGTTTCCAATACTTTTCTCATAGCCAAGAAGCTAGAAACAAGTTGAGACTCTGACAATGGCCCCAAAGATTCAAGGTCTATCCTAAGTACCCTATTCTACACATGCATCTATCCAGGCCTCTCTAAAAAGAGAGGCTTTCCACACTAAGAAAAGAAGCACGTTTAAAAGATTTTAGCAGAATTAACATGTTCAGTAAATGTGGCTGGAAACCAGGTAATTTGAGAATTTAAAAATCTATTTTAAGTTTCAACATTAAAGAAAATTGAAAGATATGTTAAGAATATCACTGTTAGAATTGCAAGTTCAGAATTTTCTGGATACCTGTCGGAACCATGACCAACAAATTTCCAAAATGACTAAAATGTAAGGCCAAGAAAAAAATGAATAACCATAAAGGTGGTTAACTGAGAAGCTGTGAAGACAAAAAGGGAAAATAAAATGCATGTTAAAAAAAATGTTTAATTGAAAGATGCATCAGAAAAAAATTATTTTTGAGCCTCAAATACCCCATCAGCAATTTACTCTTGATACGTCCAAAATGTTAATCATAACACAATTGCTGTTGGGGACTTTTTCTAATTTTTTTCAGAAGATCCTCTTTTTCAATGCTTAGCACTTATGCTGACAAAGAGTATGCCACAACCATCGAAACACAAAAGTTTGCTAAGAGAGGCAGAAAGGTTTCAGCTGTGTACAGCATCTGAACAGGAGAAAAAAATATATGGCTTTGGACAAACACTCTGCTGTCCTATTTTGCCACTTTTGACTTGCAACACCTTCTTTTTCACAAGCCTCATCTCATTTGGCTTTATGACTTTATCTGGTCTTTTTCAGTTCACATTAAGAGCTTGAAAACTGCCTTTATTGCTGCAGGCACACTGTATTAGCCTGACCAGCTGTATCTTAACCTGGGGCATCTACAGCATCTCTGGCAACCTGTTCCAGTATTTCACCACCCTCACGATAAAAAAAAAAAAAAAAATCTTCCTCATATCTAGTCTGAATCTACCCCCTTTTAGTTTAAAAACACTGCCCTTTCTCCTATTGCTACAAGTCTTGGATATGTTCAGAACAGATGGGCCCCAAATCACCAATCTTGTGTCACCACTGTTGCCAATGTAGTCACAGGGGGAAACAAGGAGAATGAGCGGAAGAATGAGAAAGACTGGAAAAACTATGCTGCCACACCACAGGCCTTGACTTAGACTATGCTCGTTCAAGTGCAAATGGAGACTCACAAGATGGAAAAGTTGAAGGCTCACGACTTCTGGCAGGAGGTGAACAGCTCCTTCTCTGCCTGCAGAGCTGCAACTGCAGCACAGGTGATGGAGTCAAGTTTGCAGATGGCACCAAATTGGGGAGTCAACATACTCAAGCATGGGGCTGCCATCCAGACAGATCTACACAGTCTGGAGGAATGGTTCAACAATTAATTAAGATGGAAAAGGAGAAATGCAAAGTTCTGCACCCAGGAGAGAAGACCCCCTTGCAATGATACAGGCTGGGGGTTGCCTGTCTGGGGAGCAGCTCTGGTGAAAGAGCCTGGCAGAGCTGACAGAGAGTGAGCTGAGCATGAGCCCACAGTGAGCCCTTGCAGCAAAGCGAGTCAGCAGTGTCCTGCATTGCATGGACAGGAACACAGCCAGCAGCTTGAGAGGAGTGATTATCTCCTTCTGCTCAACACACATTAGGCCACAACTGGATGCTGTGTCCAGCTTTCAGCCCCCAATACAAGAAAGGCATCAATAAACTGGAGCAATCTCAGAGGAGGGCCACCAAAATGGTGAAGAACTGGAGTACTTGCCCTGTGAGGAGAGGCTGAGGGAGCTGGGCTTGTTCAGCCTGGAGGAGATGGATTGGGGAGATCTGCACTATTTTATGATGTTAAGCCCTACTTAAGCATTTATCTGAAATTGTCAACAAACTAAATATTATTTAACAGACTAAGCCCAGTATCCATTTTATATTTGTCTTCTAATTAAAAAGTTAGATTTGGGACTAGAAAGTGAAATATTGATTTCAGAAGTTGTGGTTTTTTTGGTTTTTTTTTTTTGTTTTGTTTTGTTTTTTTTTATGGTGAGGGTCAATTTGGCTCTTCAAAACCGCACATTACCCTGGAACCCAAATATCTCTATGCTGTTGGGGCTTTCAGCTGAGGCTCTAATAGTCTGCTCTTCAACTAGCAGGGGAATCACAATCTGCTCTGCTTACCATCTGCTCAATAAAAGGTCTTAAGTGTTACAAATAACTGGCTTTCTAGCATCTAGGGTTTGAGTCTGAGGACATAACAGTAGCAATATGACTTCTCCAGAAGGTTAATTATCAATGCATTAACAGCATTGCTAAGAATAGAATATAATATACTCAAAAATCTATCTGCCAAAGTTTACCTGAGGCACCAGGTCTGACGTTTTGCATTTTCTCTCTTCTTCTTCTTACTTCTCTCTTCCTACTTCCTGCTATTTAGGTTGAAGTAAAATTTGCCAGTGGATCAACAAACACAAGCATCCAAAAATTTTGTCTCTTGGGATAACAATAAAACGTATCATTTTCTATGTCTCTTATGTGTTTGCTATTTTAAACTACCCAGTTGAACTCACTACAGCTAAAGCAGCACTGTTCTTGCCTTGGTGACAGTAGTAAGGAGTCTAATCTCCTTTTTGCTATAGAACAGGAATATTTGCCCCAAAACTATTTTTTTAAGAACAAGAGTAATGAGAATTGGTACTTATGGATACCCTCCTGAGAACACTGCAATATAGTACAAGCTTACATAGCAAAAATTATATATGTGAAGTCTGTTCTTCCATTCTTCTCTTTTGCTGCATAACCTGCACCTATTTTCTCTTCACAGAGATTTTGAAAATCCCTATGAACCTATCATGATTGCATGACCATTTTCACAAACATCTATAAAGCAAACAAAATGTTCACATTTGGAGAATATGTGAACTTGTAAGAAAAAGTTTTAAGATTCAAAGACTGGAATTTGGAACTTGCTTGGAATTTATGTTAGATGTAAATTGCACAATCTTAACTAAGCCAAATGAATCCTTTATTTATAACGACATTTTCAAATACAGATGGATTTTTATATTTAAGTAAATACAACAGCAAAGACTTTGTTCATTTGCATATAAAGGAAGCTTGGCTATATAATGGTGCTTCCCATAAATGCTTAAATGGAAAACCATACATTCAGCTGGCCAGGCACTATTATCCTAGCATCACGTAGCTTTACAACTCTAAATAAGGGCTGATATGCAACCTCTGCCTCTTACAGACAGTCAGCAAATCTCGGAAGATCACTGACGGTTTATAAATGTACGATGCAAAAGACCTAATGTGGCTTCTAGGACTGCCTTATTTTTATTTTTTTCAACTCTCTCTTCCATAAAGCTTTTTTTTGGTCATTGGTTAAGCAACGCCAATATGTATTATTGCAGTATAAGTGGTGGAATACAGTGTGTTGCTCTAAATATATTTAATATTTTTCATTCCTATATGGGTGGCAGAAGACTTTACTCCATAAAAATGGCAATGCAATAGAAAAAGTTTTACACAAAAAATATACTATCAAAAAAGCATATTTTTGAATAAAAAAATGGCATAAATTAAAACCAATTAATTTTTGTTTGTTTGGTTGGTTTGGTTTTTTTAATCAGTATGAATGGAAGCTAGCACAAGGAGGAAGGAATCTGGCTATTTTTGACAGGGTTTTCTCAACTTTTCATCTCAAAAGTTCAGAAGAAAAAATCTTGAATAGTTTTGAACGAAGTAAAACCTTTACCTGTGCTGATGAAATTTTGCTTGGTCTCAAGCTGCATAGACGAGTAGGATGCACGGCCTATGTCCACCGTGTTTGAAGACAGTCCTGAGGATAAGGTTCACTTATCTTCCCTCTGTATTGCAGGCAAAAGCATCTGCCTGGTTTCCATGTGCCAAAACACATTTGCTCAGATCCTACTGGAAATGGCAAAATAAAGAGGAAGGAGGCAGAAGATGGAGCTTACCTCTCACAGAACTGCTCTGGAAGGTGGCACTCCTTTGTGGTACAGGCATATTCAAAAAATTTGTGACGAGCATGTGGTGGCAGGATCAAGTTCTGGCTGTGCTGCTGAAGGTAGAAATTAATTTACGGTCTATCATTTTGAATTGTCAGCAGTGCTGACTGCTTTTATTCTCAAGTGTGCCTGCTTCTGGCAGAACAACATTTACAGTAATAAAAACTATACACACACCTCCCAATAAGGTGCTCATGAAGCCTCTAATTAAACTGCTCTGCCACTTTCACTAGTCTACAGCTTGCTGTTTTAATATTGTAAGCCTTGTTTTTGTTGCTGTCTCTTCCTAAAGCCATGCATATCCATGTAAAAAAAAATACCATTAATGCAGTTTATCTCTCTCTGGTGCGTTTTGTGAGTCTGGATCTGAGAAAAACCATGAAACATTCTTGTGCCAGCCTAATTGACCTGAATGCCTCATGCACCGCCGGCTGCTTAAATCAGTTCATGATGCTACTGGAGTTAAAAATAATGTCTAAGAAAATTAGACATAAGTCTTCAATTTACTGATAATTTTGGGGAAATTATGTAAGGCAGGTTATATGCAGCTTTACCCACTATGCTCCACTGACTTTTAATATGCATTGACTTTTTTTTCCCAGGCTTTACCTGCATTGAAACAATCCTCTCAGTGTAGAATCAGATTAAATAAAATAATAAGTATGATATTTATAAACTCTGTGAAGTCTAACTATGCTTATAATGTATCTTCTAAAATTTGCATCTATACCTTGCAATATACATTCATGTTATTAAATGTGCTCAGTAAGCTAAGCAAGTTTCTACACAATTAATAAACATATAGTGGCATTGATTTTTATAGCTTGGGTTTTGAACTCCTTATCAGTATTGACCAGATGGGACATAACTAAGAAAAATTATATTTTAAATGTGATTACTATACTTGAATTATATTTGAAAAATTTTGTTCAGTGAAGCATTTACAAATACAATTTAACTTCCAGATGAAGCTTCAAAGTTAAGGTATTTTTCTCTTTTTAGCACAATGATATTTAAATTATGTCTATAGCTCGTAAGAGAAAACAGAAAACAAAAACTATACAAAATAAAATATGTAGAGTTTTAGAAAGACCTCTACTTAAGATGTCATTTTGCAATAAAATGTTTGATTGATTCTCTACTCAGTATTTAGCAAATCCTTTTTTTAATACCAGCCTTAACAATATTGCACAAAGACTGATTTTAGATTGAAATTTTGGATTACAACACAGCAACACAATTTCTCCATTGCAACTTGTATACTTAAAGCATAATCTTTTCTTATTAAACGTCCTTCTGTAGTCTTTCATGTTCAGTTGGGGGAGGGGGGATTCAAATTTTATGCATAATCTACTTTTGTGAGAAAATTATGTGCAAGTAGGAAGTGGATTAAGAAGAACTGGACCAGAGGTTAAAGATGGGAACCTCTGGACATACATCCACCCAGGAGATGTTTGCATAAAGGTGATTGAGGTGCTACATTGTAACTAACTTCCAGTTATTTAAGAACCTATTCTGTTTGTTTGTAAATCTTTAGGGAAAATTTTTCTCCACTGAAGAAGAAATCAAGCCCTTCAACATGAGTGCAAACAGTAAAATGAGATTACTGGGGCACCTGTGATATATTTTACAGCAGAAACAATATGTTCCCCCATTCTGAATAAAAACAAAAAAATACAAGCTGCTTTGTATTCTCTAGAATTCTCATGTTCACTGAACCAAGTCTCCATACATGGATTTAGTGTTCTTGCTTTCTGAGAGACAAGTGCTATGCCAGATATTTAGTTTCTTTCTCCTTTAGTCTCTTTTGCTGTTTCCTGAAAGGTAAAGCTAAACTCTAAAGGTCCCATTCATCATTGTCTCACAGTGCTGCAGCTGATCACACCTGTGTCTCACAGATATGAACCATGACCAAATTGAAATAATAGTGTTTCACATGTTGCATCAGTGTAAATGACCAAAAAGGAAAAGATTAATTGTGACTTGGTAGGATGACAATTTTATAATAATATAATAATGAAAAGAAAAAGGAAGGGAAGGGAAGGGAAGGGAAAGGTTTCTGTCTGTGGAGAAGTAACTATGTTCTCAAACAATCAAATCCTGAAATCTCTACTTTGGTAAAGCTGGTAATAGGAGGTATAGCTCTCACAGGGAGAGAGACAATTTCTTAAGAAACCCAAGAGGAATTAAATCAGATGGAGGAGGAGAGTAATGAAATCACAACAGTTTATTTAATATTTTCCTCAATAAAATATAATTTCTATCCCTAATATATATTAATTTTCCCTAGAGAGTTTTGATAATAGTTAGGTTTGATAAAAGGGCACAGAGGACAGTCACAAGTATATATCTATATTTGTATAATGTATTTATAAGTTTATAAACATATTTAAACCAAGAAGGTTATACAGACAGCTAGTTAATTCAAATATTTTGTTATTGCTGATGCATTCATCTGTTTCTCTGTTTTCCCCTCCTTTGTGACTTTGAGACTTGTGTCTTCTTAAATTAGTCCTCAAACCTACACAAATTGACTTGTAGACATTTAGAGTAATTTTTATTATTACTTTTTTTTTTTTTTTTTTTTGACCTTCTGGTAGTTCCTTAGCAGTCAAGGGTCCAAATCAAAAGATCCAGGTGGGAAAGGAGAGTGACAAACCCCTGTGTGTCAATGCATTATATTTATGCATAAGAATTAATATAATAATTGATTTTCATGGGAAGAAAGACAGGAATAGTTCAGAGGTCAGCAGAAAGCTAACAAGTCTGTAGTTGAACATACACAGGTTTTTTGTCTTGAGGCCTTCAAATGTGTATACAGCAGGGAAAGACTAATATCCTTTTATGTGCTCTATAGGATCACGATCACCGACTGAGGAGTTATTTTAATGAGTTACCAAGAAGACGACCAACGACTTATACCAGCGTCTGATTAGCACCTGTTCCCCTGTTCTTCATTCAAGGAGGGTGTGCTGGTTTCTTCTGGGTTAGAGTCAAATTTCTTTTTACTGTCTTGAATTTGGCTGGGCTAGAATTAAGTTTCTTCTTAGTAGCTAGTATGAGGCTATGTTTTTGATTTGTGCTGAGAAGAATGTTGATAACACGACAATGTTTTGGGTTGCTGTTGGGGAATGCAAGGACATGATTTGCCTAATTTGCAGGGGCACAAGAAGCTGTGTGTGGGAAACCTTTTTAGAAGACAAATACTTATGTTTATGAGAACCTTCTTAGAAGAAAAAATACTTATGTTTGTCAGAATCTTCTTAGGAGAAAAATACTCATGTTTGTCAGAACCTTTTTTAGAAGAAGGTCCTCATGTAGTTGATTTCTACTACAGGAGAAAATAACACCTGCAAGGGCCGAGAAAGAAAGCAACTGTACAGAATGTGAGTGAGATAAGGAGGAACTGAAGGTAAACAATCAGCATGATTAGGGAATGTTAAGGGTCCTGTTCCCAGGAACAAAGTTAGCCAATAGTAACTTTGTCTTTAGGATTTTAAAATCCTTGTATCCAATTAGTAATTGCCAAATCTGCATGAGTTCTGTATAAAAGTGTGTAATCGAGGCATAATAAATGGCTACAGCATGATCATATTGGTCTGCGTCTGAGTCCCTACCAGCGGCAGCTGTGAGGTAGCATGGACAGAGTTGCAAATCCAATGGCCAATGGAATTTTCCATATCATTCATCGCCATACTTGGTATAAATAGGGGGATCTTCCGGGAAGCTCTCTCTCGTCCTCTCACTCTTCTGGGACTGCAGTTTTGAGACGCTTCCTTCTCCACGATTGTTAGCTGGGAACAGGCTGGGCCTTCATCATCAGGTGGTGAGCAGTTGCACTGTGTATCGCTCATTTGTATATAGTGTATATATTATTATTATTATCATTATTACCTGAATTTTATTGTAGTTCAATTAGTAAATTGTTCTTATATCAACCCGTGAGCCTCTTCCTTTGCCCCCGTAATTCTCTCCTCCATTCTCCGGGGATGAGGGCAGGCAAGCGAGCGGCTGTTTGGTGATTATTGCAGCTGAGGGTTAAACTGCAACAGAGGGATTTCTGTGTCAATGTTTGAACCAAATGATAAATCATTTGTGCATTGCCTGCCCCACCTGCATTGCTGCCAAGAAGGGGAGAAATTCTGTGTTACGTTATTGGGCACTATGTCTCAATGGAACCAAAATCCAAAATACCTTCCCAAGGATTTCTGTCTTTCTTGATGGGAAACCCTGTGTTCCAGGACCCTCTGAAGATTTGATTCTTCACAAAACAAAGCCTCCAGTCTTCTGTGCCACTGCAGTTCTGTTTATTTTGAAACCATACAGATTTCACAGATGCTGAAAGAGTTTGTGGTGGAGAGGAGAGATATGGAGACAGTGTTCGGATATAATTTCACAACAAAACTCCAGCTCTCTTGCTTTCTCAGAGAGCCTCAAGCGCTGCCATGGTGCGTACATGAGAGGTCAAGAGAGACCCCAATTTTTATATATAGAGGTAGTTAAAAAGAGCAAAAGGAAGAGGTTACTATACAATACCAGATTTGTCTGTTCTTGCAGAGAAAATGAAGCACCAGCAAGTTTGTTTTAAAAGAAGGGTGTGCAGCACTGCTGAATCTTGCCAGAGCTCAGCAAAAAAAAGCAGCCATAAAGGAGGGCAATATAGACTCTCCTTTGGTGGCTTTTTCAGCTGCTGCTGCTGCTGCTGAAATGCTGAAAAAATGAAGCTGAGGAAAACAGCATCTGAGTTACACAGGAATACTAAAGTATTTGAAACCATGAAAGCTGTATGCATATGTGATCTTTTAGACTGCAAAACTGTTTTTGATAGGGCTGGTAGAGATACTTGAGAAATTTTCTTTGGCACCTTTTGGAAATAAATTCAATCGGTTTTGTACAGACAAGCACTCAAACTCTGTAATATATGTGAACTTCAGAAATAGTACCAGGACATAGGGTAGTCTTCTACTGTGTTTAAAATAATCTGAAGAGAAAAAAAAAAAGCAAGAAATAAGCAGTGTATTTTTATTTAGCTTTAAGAAACCGGTATGCAGTTGAAAAGATTAGCTGGAAAGTCTGGACAAAGCTAGCTGGCTACTATCAGCTTCTTCCTACAGGTTCACCAGTTTGGTGAGCTCCTATTCAGTGATAAATGGGCATCATGGGGATTTGCTGAGGTGTATGACAGGCAAATGGAGTCTATCCTCTTTAGTAATTTTCAGATTAGAAGCTTGCAAGTCACAGATCAATCAACAGATCTCAGCTTCCTTACAAAAGTTATGGCTCAAAGCTACTTAAAATATAATAAAAGAAAATCTAGTGAGAAGTTGAAAGTCACACAACAAAGTCCAGCCACACATTCAGTGAGACATGCACCCGGGAAACAGCTTCTTACGGTTCAGCTGTTCATGTTCCACCAGCAGATGCTTATCGCTTCTTCTTTATGGTTTACTACACAGTGACTCAACTCAGAACAGCATTTTGACTCAAAATTTTGATGAAAGATTAGTTTACAGGTGCAGTGTCCATTCAGAGGCCTGTCTGCCTCACATTTTTCTGGTCCAAAAGGAAAACTTTTTTTGCCAAGGGTTTAAACTTCCATGTTGCTCTTTAAGCCACTTAGCTCAGTCATCCTCTGTAATGCCACTTTTTTTTCTCTAGCCCTTATAAATTATGATAGCATTATTTTAAAGCATTTTTAAACTACTGCTTTATGTTCTTTGTGTGTTACAACAGCTTTCAGAAATGCCAACCAAGTAGCCTCAACATGTTTACAAACCAAACAGATAAATGGAGAACAGAAATAAATACAAATTCAGGTGATAATCCTTTTCTGAATGCTTGTTGTAAATACTTTAAGCTGCATTTGCTGTTGTCATAAGCAATGTGTTAGCTAATGTGTTAAAGTTGTCCTAAAAATCAAAGTTGTATTTCATCTACAACTTGAGAAACTTCTTTGTCCTTCTAAGTGTCTTCCTTAAAGTGTAATAAGTTAGTAAATGTTAGAGTAGACAGAGTCAGGGAATATCTCAGTCAGCAGCTCAGTTACTGGGGTTACAATCAATGGACAGTGAATCTTCTATCATTCCTAGAATATCTAAATATCTAAATCAAAAATATAATAAAAAATCTTTAATAAAATATTTGTTAAAAATCTTTCTTAATAAAGATACCCATGAACAAAACCCTGTCTTACAATCTTCTCAAATTTTGGGGAATTTTAGGGACAGAATCAGGGTTGTAACTGCTATAAGACACTGAGATTAGGGAAGACAATGAAATATTCTTTCCTTTCTGAAGTTCCCATCATCTTAGAATGCTTTTTGTGATTTTTCTGCATTTTACATCATATATTAGATTAGATGTAATTATACTTAACATCACTGAAGTCAATTAATGGAATTGCTCCTTTGTCAGTGAGTGTATAGACATAACAAATCCCAGTTTGATCCATGCTAAATGCGAATATAAAAATGGTGTCCTGTGAACAGCTAGCCCAGATATCACTGCTGAGGAAGAATGAAGTTGATACAGATTTAATCTCTGTTTCTTGAACATCTCATCACTTTTCTGACTTCCTTGTTCTGTCTGCCCAGAATATTTTCTTTAAATGTGACATGTTCCTTTTCCTCCATGTGTTCAAGAACTTTCCTCTGTCTTTCTACTTCCCACTCATTCCCACACATTCAGTTTCCCGAGGCAAGCATCCCTTGTCTCTATATCTGTCATTCTCCAGCAACAGTTGCAGGAAGACTAATCCTTCCCTTTGCTACTGCAGCCACTCTTGGGAAAGCTTCATGTGCATTTTTTTAAGAAAAGAAAATAAAAATAAAGAAGACAATAAACGTCTAGACAGGATCATCACTGAAAATAATCTAAAAAAAGAGTCCAGTATTTTTACATGATATGTTCTATTCCAGAAATTTAATCTTTTAATTTCAAATGACGTTTTTCATTTAAAATTTTTTAAAAGGAATGGGTTTGTTTCCAAAGAATCAAATAAATAGCTGTTCTAAATGAAGTTCACTATTTTCCACTCCTGTCACCCTTGTTAATGGCCAATTTAGCAACAAGCAAGCACCAAAGAACAATCTTTCTGGCTTGCAGCCTTTTTCTAGGTCACATACTGGCATGACCCATGTGCTAAACTTGTCAGTCACTACTCACAGTCAGACAATCAACTTCTCAGCGCAGTTCCCTTCTGTGTCTCATCCTTGTTAGGCACCTCTAAACCCCTTTTCTTTAAACTATGCCCTTTGCCAGATTAAGATCATATACCTGATGTATACACAAACTGCACTTGTTTCGGCCAACTACAGAGGAAAATACTGAAGCCCAAAGTTGATTTCTTATAAAGAGAGTTTTTCAAACATCTGCTTTTATAATGGAAAAAAATTATCTTCTTTCCATTTGTGAGAACAAAGTAATAAATCCAATAGACTCTATTTACTAACACTTTTGTGTTCCTATTTTAACAGCCTACAAGATTGTTGACTATACATACATTATGCAATGTCAGCATTTTATAAGATTTTTAAGATATTGTGATACTTAACATGAAATTTTTTTATTGTTTTAAGTGTTAATTAAAAAAAAAAAAAAAAAAGTTCTTTATCTGCTGTTTCCAAAGACATAACTTTCTATGGTACTAGAGTTGTCATTGTCCTAATTAGCAAAGTCCTGAAACTTTTCTATAGAACTGCTTTGTAATATACCTTTTACTTTAACAAGGAACAGTTGATTATTTCATTGATAATATATAAAACGATATCTTAACTAAGAAAACTTTCACATTGATGTTGTTAAAGTTACAGACAGAATCCTCCCTTCAGATGCACTTTCCAGGAAAACATGCATTCAGATGCACTTTCTAGGAAAAGATGCATTCTCTGCTCGAAAACTGATACTGTAATTCAAGCCAGACACATTTTTCACAAATATTCTATTTATTAAAGACATTATTTTAATAATTGCCAAATTATTTATGAATTTTAGCTCAGTACACCAGACAATCTCAAGCAGTTTTTCAGATTGCAAGAGGAAGACTCATTGCTTTTTGTGTAGCAATGATGTGGTTACCACGCTTCTCAGGAGGCAGCAGCCAGGGTCAAGCCTTCACTTGAGGGAGGGTGAACCCTTTCCACACTGCACAACGCTAATTAATCACGTCCTAAAGTAATCTCAGTTGTGGTGCTCTCAGTCTGTCCTACTAATGCCATGCCATTTTGCATGAATAATTAAATATTCACTGGAACACTTGTCCCACATGCATGTCCTATATACCGGACTAGAGAAATTGTTCTCTGGTGAGTGGCTTTCTTTCACTTTCTTTCTCACTCAATGCATAAATAGTTTGAGAAACAAACAATGTTTGAGGTAAGCAAAGCTTTTTTATCAAAACAGAATGGTTTTCTGAGCTTACCTAGCTTCGTGTTTTCATGTTTACTTAGACAAAATGGTAATACCTCCATCAGCAAGAAGCTGTTTCTGTTCTCTCAGAATATATAGTACCATGCAGTACTGTGACTACGTAGGTTCAAATTTTTCAAACAGCAAAAAAAAAACACCCTGAACATAGATGCCTCAGTTTCAGGTGGATATACAAATCTCTGAGTTTTTCCAAGATAAAAGAATATTACCTCCACTAAATTTTTATATATATACTGGCTCCTTTGTTTCACTTGTTGTTCAAGTGCCCCAAAAATATTTTATTCCCCTGTAATACTGTTTGCTTTTAAATTTGTGTTTCTTTGAATTTTATTTTCAACTTAAGTACTAGAAACCAATTTTTTAAATTATTATTTAGGATTGATCAAAATATATTCTTTCTTTTGAATCATACTTTTCAACATAGACTCCTTAGTTTCCTTAGAAGTTTTGGACAACATCTGACCACGCTTCTCTTTGACCCATCTGTTTTGTTTATCCTTCAGCCCCATCATTTTTTTAATCCTTCATTCTGCACCAGGTGTAACTCTAATTCTTTTTTTTTTTTTTTTTTGGCTTTTCCTGACCATAGTAACTATCTCTGTTCCCCACAGTTGACTCTAGCTTGCTTTAATCATTTAGTCTAGCCATCCACAACCGAGTCTTGTTTCCTCAAAGCTTTAGATCCACATCCAACAAAGCGAGAAAAAGATCAATATCTCCATCTACTCTAAAGGAATGCACACAGAGTTAGAATTCAGTTTGGGTTCAGGTACACAATGAACTCTTAAGCTTTTAATTAAGGCCTATAACATCGTCCTTTTGTTTAATTCCTGATTAATTTTTCCTTTAGGTTCCTAGCCCAGCTACTCACTATGATAACCAGATCACGATAACAGTAACACAGCTTTCCACATTCTCATCCAAAGCCAGGCAACAGTAACAGGGATGATATTTTTGAGATAAAATATGCTAGGATAGCGGGTGTTTGCACTGACACCAATCTAGCCAACAGGTGTCTTAGCTTTCTGGAGTTTCAACAAATTAGGAAACCAAAGACAATAAATGTTCAAAATTAGGGTGCTAATTCTTATGTTTGGGCAGGTTTATTGCTTATTTTCTTGGTTATTAACTGTAATGAACATTGAATTTAAACAAATTTTAATATAAACTTCTGAGAAAGACATCCTTACATAGAGTTAGCATTAGGAATGAACAGAGTTGGTGAGATTAGAGTTTATCCAAAAGTGACCAACTGATTTGCCACACCAGGAGGATCTGGTGAGGGGTAATTACAAGAACAACTCAGTCATAGACTTGTCAATGGAAAAAAAAAAATGATAGATTCAAAGCAAGTCAGCAACGAGATTTCAAGGTCTGTGTTGGAGAACAGCACTGAAAAGAAGTCAGTGGCTATGCAAAGCAGCAAGTCCTGCAGTAGCACCTTAGCACTTGTTTGAAGCATTTCTCATATACTTGCTCAGCCAGTCTCTTCTCCTTCCGTCTTTTAAGGTGCTGGCTCTGTGCCTGTCCCTGTTCCAACAGTTGGTGTCCCTTCGGGACCTGTGGGGTCACAGCTCATAGCATCCTTGGTTAAAAAAGGGCCTGGGCAGCCATAACTGCTGAGACAGGAACCCAAGTGTGCACTGTACGCCTCAGCAGGACACCCAAAACTGCCCAGGGGGGCATTTGCCCAAAACTAACCATGTAAAGAGGAAGATCGCCACCAGCCAGTTTAAACCAGGAAATCATTTTTTAACAGAGGAGTATAAAAGAAGCGCAAATATTCGTAGCAGTGCAGAGCAACCTTGCAGTGGAACCAGCAGCAATGAATGCCAGCCTTGCCATGGCTGTGAGCCTAGGAATATGTGGGTTATCTGTTGTGAGGAGCAGCATAAATGCACTTAACACTTCCTGCAGGAGGTGTGTGCTTGTGACCCACATTTTCCCTGGGGTGGGTGTGCATTTAACTCATGGGGGAGAGAAGGGTGCAATTAAAATTTTCTAGGGGCAGCCACAGAACTATCATTGTTGTAATTTTAAAAAGCCACCAGACAGCCTCTTGTTTAAAAACCTCATGGGCTGAGGCAAGGACAGGGAGGGTTCACTCACCACTTACGGTCATGGGCAAGAAACCAACACGACTCGGAAAAACAAAAAACCAACCCCACAACTGAATTTATTAACTATTTACAATCAAAACCAAAAGCAAGATAATGAGAGAACTGCATCTTGGAAAGGCACTTCTTCCCCACCCCTCCCTTCTTCCCAGGCCCAAAGGTTTAGATCCTTCTGCCCCCCGGCAGCACAGGGGGTCAGGGAACAGGGGTTGTGGTCAGTCCATGTTGTCTCTGCCACTTCTTCCTCCTCAGGGGAGGGCTCCTCCACAGTCTTTCCCTGCTCCAGCGTGGGGTCCCTCTCACGGGAGCGTCCTTCACAAACTGCTCCAACTTGAGTCCTTTCCACATGGGGTCACAGTCCTCTGACAGCTGCTCAGCTCCAGTGTGGGTTTACATCTTCATGGACTGCTCGAGGGACGAATGGGCATCACCAATGAGCCTTCATCATGCTGTAGGGGAATCTCTGTTCCAGGTCACCTCCTTCCTCTCCCTTCTCTTCACTGACTATTGTGTCTGCATAGTTATCTCTCACAGATCCTGCTCCTCTCTCTGCTGCAGGTTCTTTCACTGTCTCCCAAGAAAAATGACTTTCGGGTGAGCCATGGCAGAGGCTTGGGCTGCAGCAAGTTGGCTTACAAGAGTAGCTGGGCAGGCAGCTGGATGGCTGGTCCAGGCTGGGCCCTGCCCAGGGCCGTGCCAACCCCCATTGTTCCGTGCCCCCTCTTCAATATGTCATTCACAGAGGCGCCGATTGGCTCAGCCCTGGCCTGGGGTGGGTCCAGCCTGAAGCTGGGGAAACTTCCAGTTGTTTCTCACAGGGGCTAGATCGGTGGTACTCCTTCCCCCACCCCCCTGGCTACTAAAGCCTTGTAGCCGGGGGTGGGGGTGAACTCTCAGCAGTCACTTACAGGAACCACCACTGCAGCCCCTCCCTTGCCACCAGAGCAGACTTGGAGTCAGGGGAACCTTTAGCAGCTGCTTACAGGAGCCGTTACTGTGGCCCCTCCCTGCTACCAAACAAACCCACCACACAAAACCACAACACTGATGCACTTTCAGAAAGGTGCAGATGTATATCAATATTTAGTATATGTCTAGTGTTGTGATTTATGTATTGAGTTGCTGGTATTGATCCTGAATGCATAGATCACTAATTGCTGGTTAATTACATGTTGCTAACAAACTAAACCACTTTTATCCTGATTTGGTTTAATCTATGTGAACCTAGCCTGCAAAAAGTTCCAAAATTTATAATTTTGTTAATGATTTGCACAGAAGCATGTTACCAGAACTAAAGAAAGTATTTTTTTGCATCATCTGGTCACAGATTTCCAAACGTCTGTTAAATTCTATTCATAAAAAACCCAAACCCCACATCCCCAAAATCCCCAAAAGCAATTAAACAAAAACTGCCAAAAAAGTCCTTGTTGCTCAAAATTGCAGCCAGATAAGCAGTTATGAAATGAGTGAGATGGACAAGGAAAAACATCATAGAAAGTATTTGTGAAAGAAACAAACTACAGAAAGTGTGTAGGGGAAGATTTCCATTTTATAGGCTCTACTATAGATTTTTCTTTCTGTTAGGTATTTCTTAATTAAACTAACAGTTTTCTGTAACAACTGTATAATATCCCATTAATTTCAGGGCATGGGGGAGAGAAATACTTTGCATCCAGGAAAAGTCACTCACATAAAGCTTATCAAATATGTTATTCCCAGCCTAGTTAAATATTAATACAATAAACATACCTTTACTACATGATACTGTAAAGAAATTCATCCAAAGACTGTATTAATCAGAATTCTCATTTTTTTGTAAGTTATTCAGCTAACTGAGCCAAATTATTCTTTGGTCGATGTTTGCTGTGAGAATTCTCAAGGAACTGAGAAAGAGGAAAAAAAGGATTAAATAGTGTCCTGTATAGCAAACACAGCTCATCTGTATCTTTAAATATCAAAAACCAGAGAGAATTATTTTTCTACACTGCATTCTTCTGTCACATAGGCCCTCTATCAAAAAACTAACAAACACAATCCTAAAACCATTATGCAAACTGCATAAGAGATTGTGGGCTAGTGGCAAAAACTCAGAGAGGGTTGGCTTTTGTCTCTGTTCTCTTTTTTTTTCTGCATTTCATCTTGCAACTAGTTAAAAACAGTTCTGAATAAGGAACTAAGCCAGTGGTAGTGGTTAGTATTTTCTATGCCTAGCCAAAGATACCTGCATTCCACTTAAATAGCCTCAAATGTTGACAAAGCGATACAGGTGAAGGTGCCTGTATGTTGTTGATGGTGCCTATTTGAAAGCTAGCTCACCTTTCAGAGGTAGCACAATTACTTTCAGATCAGCAGTGCAAGAAATAGGAAAAGGTATATGGACACAGCAAAACATTTGTGAGGAAACTTTTGCTATCATCGAAAGATAAGAGACACAGACATTACAGTTTGCTTGAGGGTATCAATTGTCTTCCATCCTTAATTTTTGTAAATCACAGGAACAATTTTTTTTTTTCTACCGTTATTTGCACCCCAATTTAAGTCATTTAGATGTCAAGGGACCTGACACAAACACACAATTGCTACTTAGATGTTTAAATTAGCTAAATTGAGCCTGAAGTCAACTGCACTTGCAAATTATCTGCCTAGTAAAGGCCAGTTTGACAACCCAGGTATATATATTATTTGCACGTACATCACTTCCAACATTCATGCTTATTCCTAATACCTCCCTACAACACAAGCATCCGTTCCCATTATATCTTCCAAATATGCGTACTAGAGATCATGATGACTAACATTAATTCTATATCTACCCTTTTAGTCCTTTAAGAACTGAATCCCATGTCATCTTGTCCATGATTTTGCTCACAACTCTCACATCAGACCAACTGCCCTCAAACTTCCCTCAGCCTTCTGGACTCTCTTGGCAAAACATTACTGTTCACATCTGCCCTTTTGTACTACTATGTTATAACAACAAAAATAATGTATTATTAAATCCAAGATAGGATGCCATCATTTTGAAATACTAAGTTATTATGTTGGGGAGGAAATGGTTAAAATAGTACACTGTTATATTGTGTACAAAATAACATTTACTATTTTTTACCAAAATTAAATTTTGAAAAGCAATTTCCAATCTATGTATGAATGAACTTCAACAAAAGAGCATTCGTCCTATAATATGTTTTCATCAGATTCAGGCATATTTCCATTATAATTATAATTCTTTAAGAAATCCAGGATCAAATTATGCAATTCAGTTGCATAAAGCCAAAATTTTTGATGTAAAAAGGTGCATATTTTTCCATTGTCAAGTCTCTTTTTACAGCTGTCCTGTGGTCTTCTGGTGAATATCATCATATTGTTAAATACACAGTGAGCAGTTAGAGCTGTTGATTTTAAAAACTCCGTCAACAGCATTATGAAGGGTCCCAAGTTACTAAGTTTTCACCATGAAAAATTAAATTAACGCTGTTGAAGACTGATGACAGGATAGTAATCTCAGAGTTTTGGGGATTTCTTCTGGTTCTTTAGCATTTCTCTCTTTAATTGGTTATCCCAAGGCATGGGAAGACAGAATAACCCAATTTCAAAGAATGAGTTGTAATCACTAGGGATTTTTTGAGGGAAGAGGGGACATTTCAGGATATAGTCTGAAATCCTGATGGAAGTAACAGTGAATAGCTCATCAGCCTCCAGGAGGATGAATCTGAAACATTTTCTGAGACAAAGACAAATCAGGTATGTGAAAACTTGCACTGAGCTGACATACCTTCTAGGCAAAATGTCTCTTATCGCTATACTATAGTTTCAATTCAGAACTTCATGTAGTTGATGTAAGAGTTTAGGGGGTTTGAGATGTAAAATGTATCTGAGGTTCCTGGTATCTTCAAGATTAGGAAATTGTTTGAAATGACATCTTGTTCAGATAGTGATAATACATAAATATCGTGCTATTTCCCACTACAGACTTGATCCTGAAGAAACTCTCAGATGGAAATAGGTGATACCGCTACTGTCAAAGAAGAAACTAGAAATCTACAGGAAAGCTTATCTTGATATAGCTAAACAAACTGAAAAGATGAACATAAACCCTTCTTCAGGTATCTCTTTCTCTCTAGGATTCCAACCCTAAAAAATTAAATCGTTCATAATATAAGAAATCTCAGATGTTACATCAGTATTTCTCTTCTAATCTTAAGAGTTACTATTCTATTACCTGATGTTTATACCTTTTTAAATTTTTTTTCCCTAGAGTCTGATTCCAAAAGAAAAAAAGAAATGTTGACAGTTTACATGCTTGATCATCTTTGTATTTTATGAAAATTACAAAAATTTGAAAAAGCATATTTACGCCTCCTAGCAGCAGTTGATAACCAGGAGTAGCACATACCAGGGTGAAAGAAAACGGGCAGAAAATTTCATAGATAGTGGCAGTGACTGAAAGGCATCTTTGAGAACACGCAGCAGCCACAGCAAGGAACAGTGAAGAAAACTGATCCCACAGTGGAGGTATCAGGACAAAACATATAAACTCATAGAAAGTGATTAATAAATGTATCTGCTCATTTCACAAAATGTCTGTCACATGGACTAAATGTGCTGCATCTTGTGGAGAACAACAATTCATAATAATACCCTTCTTTTGTGGGACAGAATGAATGTCATGTCAGATACAGAGAGGTTGGTGATTAAGAAAACTGAGGCTAACGCAGACAGGTTGTCTGGAGGCCTGAAAGGCAGTAGATGCTTTTTAACAGAGAGTTACTCTACGCCTTTGGTATTTCAACCTAATATGGGCTTTTGAAGGGTTACAAATACCTTATCTGATTCTTTGGGAACTAGATTCCCTCCAGATGAAACTAAACCACAAGATACAGTTCAGCCACTTTTGGTATCTGGCTGTGTATGTTGATATTCCTCACTACTGGAGCTATGCTCTCAATATTTACCCAGAAATATATTGTACTGAGGTGGGAACAGTGGACTCACCTGAGTGGACTGAAATGCATAATGGTGTCAACACCTAGAAATTATCTGCAGTTCTCTATTTAGCTTTGTAATTTACTAAATTCAAGTTAGTTATATTGCTAATGTTTAATCATAAACTATCTGCTGACATATATACAGACCCCAAGATACCAAAGACAGTTCTATGGGACCATTCACATAGTTTAGTTACCAGGTTAGAATATTACTATGTTGTCTCTGCTTCCTGAAGAGACAAGCTTTTTGTCCTAAACAAGAAAGCTAGTCTTTCCATGGTTTCTCTGCAGCCTCTAGGAGGAACCTTGAGCCTTTAAGCGGTATCCTGCTCTGAATATCTTTCTGATGGCTTTTTCTGTGGTCTATACACAGAGCCCAGGGAAATTAGCTCCCTAAGGAAGTCAGGTGGGTAATGTGAACCCTCCTCAGAAGGTCACCCTGGTGCTGGGAAGTCATGGCTCTCACTAGTAGTGAGGGGGCTGTGAAGACGTGAGAAGAATACAATTTACATAACCATTCTGAAAGCCAACTCCTGCTAACAGAAAGGAACATCCAGTCTTGAGGTTGGCTGCGGAGCAGCCCAACTTCTCCCAACCAGGACTTGAATAATGGATGTTCCCAGCTGCCAGTCAGAGCAATAGGACTTTTCACATGGGCTGCCAGAACATGCCCTCAACCGGAGAGCTAAAATACAATGGTCGAACTGTATATATGATATCATACAAGGAAAACACCTGATATGGATTACTTAACATTTCTAAATGGATAGGTTTTTTTAATTAATTTGTAGCTTTTCTTCACTGTAGAAAGCTCTCATTTACCCAGTATGAGTGAGATTCATGTCATCTGTCTTGAGCCATCAAAGTCAGAACTCTAGCTATCCATGGCTTCCCTGGATAAGCAATGAAAAGAGACAGGCCCTTGCAGAGGATTATCTGCCCCATAAAATAGATCTTAGTTGTCCAGAGCTCTGTGTGTATGTTATCAGGCACCAATGTCAACTCTGTTCCT
>NW_010120693.1:0-6449 GCF_000699245.1 Pterocles gutturalis
CCGTTTTTGCTCCCCGTGGCCAGCGGTTAGGGGTCTCTCGAGGCCGTACAGCGGGGCCCAGACCCCGGTACCGGGCCTTGAGGGGGGGTCTCCTCCATGCAGGGACCGGGTCCCTCTCCTGGGGGCACCCGGGAGGAAGCACCGCTTCCTTAAAGGCCATTTGCTTTGTCAAAACCTGAGCGGCACAGTTTTTTCTGCTTGTTTCCTTGTTTCTAAGCGGTTGAGGCAGCTGGATGCTGCAAAATGTTTTGTGTGTGTGTGCTCTCTGCATGAGCCAGCATTTTGCAAAAGTCTGGACAACCTGTAGTAAGCGTTTTGAAGCTGGATGGTATTTTGCAATACGGATAACAAAAACCATCCAAAGCAGTCATACAGAAACATGAGCGCTCAATATGATCAGTTTTTCTTAAATTCCTAGTTTAACCATGCAGCAGTTTTGGAAAAACTCCATGCCAGGTAGCATCTAAACCCCATTTTGTTTTCCTGCCTTTCACAATCTTTCACAATAGCAATGTACAACAATTATCTGATCCTACAGGCTTTACAGACACGCTTAATTTAGCAAGCTGAATTACCATTACATCTGGCAGGACTACTTACAGTGGATACCTTTCAAGACATGCATTTTTCTTTAATCAAAACCCAAACCAGAACAAAATAAATATTTTTGTCTGGTTGGTTTCAATCATTTATTTTTTACAAGTTTTTATTTTTCAGGCTAAAATTCCACATATTACTGTCATTTTTAGTAAATGTTGGTTTCCAAACAAGATTGATAGTTAAATAAAGAAATAATCACGAAACAGATGAAAAGCATTGGAATAGTTTTGAGTTTTTTCCATTAAAGCTACTGGGATTTTTGCATGATCATCAGCTAAGAAAGAAAGAAAAAGAAAATAAGGAGAAACAAACCCTCCTACAATGTATCTAACTCACTATCAGCCAGCATTTGAAACACCCTAATTTTGCTCAGTGCCTTATACCCTTCACTGGTTCTCAAGGCTTTACCAAATTTAAGTTCCAAAGTGTTTTCAGTATTTTCAGAACTGCTAAGTCTTCTGTTTAGAATTTCTTTCTAATGTCTGCTAACCTTCAGTCTTTATTTCTTGACTGGCTTTCAACCATTTTATTCTGTACGTTGTAAAAGGATTCATAATCAAAGTATAGGTGAGCTGATTACTAGTATGTGCTTAGGGATTGACAAGTTTCTGCTAAAAGAGCCATCGCCTACAGTCGCTGATACAGAGTAGGTAGACCTCAAACTTCTATTCGTTCTTTCCTTGAAAGATTTTATGTCATGCAAAATGGCATGCAATTATATCCATGATGACTAATTTGCCTGTAAATACACCTCAGAGGACTGAACAACTAGATAAATAGTCATGTCCCTGAAGTAGTACTTCTCTCTGCTATGTCCTCCATAAAGAATTAACATAAAATCTTATGAGATAGCCAGCCTCCCTTAGATGTCTAGACTGTCATCCCTTTCTAGGTTAACAATTTACCATCTAGTTGGTATGGGAAAAGAAATGTAAACTCACAGCTGTCCAAAGGAAGAGGATGCAGAAACCCCACTGAATAATGACAATAATAAAACAATAGCCCCACTGAGATGCTAGGTTTTCAGGCAAACAATAAAAAAAGGAAACAACATAGTTTAAAGGATATACTTTACTGTTGCTAAGCTGCACACAAGAAGAAGTCATTACCTTGGCATATGAGTACTGAGTTGGAAAAATTAGAAGAGTTACTCTGCATGAGAGGATCAATGCCATAGACCTCAGACAACACATACTGCCAACCCCCACCTGCACAGAAGCAATAGCAACAATTCTGCAGTGTAGCTACAAACAAAAGAGGAACCCCCAAGTAAGGTTGTGAGTGACCTGATTATCTAAACAATTTTAAGGAATCACCTAAAATAATTTTTGTATAAGTTGACAAAAAAGTACATCAGATTAGGCTGGTAGAACAAATTTAGTCTTTGTAAGTTATAATTCTATGGTTTAAATAGTACAAAGACAGGAAATACAAATGTTTTTCTCCAGTTGCAGACAGAAACTAGATCCTTTTCACAATCTAGTTCTTAATTGTACCATAGCTGAGCAGGAGAATGCACACACCACAGCTTGAAAGGTTACGGATGCCATTTCACTGTTTCCACAACCCAGTGTCATTTCTCTGCACAACAGTGTGCTGCACCATAGCAGTGTGCTAATTTGCTCCGCACTGGCTCACAGGGCTGCACACAGCTCTGCAGATGTGCTCTGTGTTGCAACTGCTTCCTTGAAGTGAGCCGTATCTGCCCTGTGGATAAGCCTTCAGGCTCTCTGGCTCCACTTATTCTACAATTTTACAGCTGGAGCATACTATGAATACTTAGAAGTTGCTCATGGTTAGAATTGGTCACAGCTTGGAATTTACATTTTCTGAGAAATCTCACCACTTTGAAATCTTAATTTGTCCTAATTTAGAATTAAACCTGTTAAAACATTTCCTAGGAAATAGACACTCAGTAACAACATTATTTGGGAAAAAAAGATCCACAGGATTTCCAAAAAGCAACAATTTCTTCTAGAGCAATGGAACCCTGAATCCCAGGAGGTCCTCGTACTCCCGGGACCCCTGAGACAATATAGGAGCAAATCTGACTGAATGGAAAACTGGCAGCTGACCCACCTAGCAGAGAACTATCAAAAGTTATCTGTATTCCGTTATAAGGATTGCTGAGATAAGCTTTCACGAAATGTTTCACTCTCAATGAACCATCAACTTTTGACAGAAAACATGCCAGCAGAATGGTGTTTCCAAAGAGATGCATTCATAGCTGGATGACACAACAATAAAAACATCTCAGTCTTGGCTACACTAGCTGATCAGCATTAGTTCAGGACTACAACTCTCAGCCTCCTGAAGTAACACTCTTTGAGTCCCCTTCTGTTCTAACTGCCGATTGCCCCGCTTCAGTAACGCCACATGTGAGCACCAGTAGTGCAGCACAGAATCCTCATTAATGTATTCATGCATGGGCAGAGAGAATCTCTCAGAGAGTGATTTTTGCATTCTACTTTGGAGGCTTAGAGTTAAATACAGATCACCAGGCTGCCCGGAAATTCTCCTGATCAAACCACTTTAACAAGGAGTCTTTCTTGTTCTGCAGCGTCCCTATATCATGGTAGTAGGAACAGAATGCAAGTGATGAGGGAAGATTTCTCTTGAGCATCTCCAGAGTTAAGTTTTGGAAGATCCTATTTTCACAAGCCTTCATACAGGTCTTCTACTAAGAGAAGAAGGTATGTTTGAGATACATCACACTAACATACATGTGGGCTTCCGTGAACTGTGAAGCAGGGTTCACTGCTGGACA
This sequence comes from Pterocles gutturalis, assembly GCF_000699245.1. Classification (NCBI taxonomy): domain Eukaryota; kingdom Metazoa; phylum Chordata; class Aves; order Pterocliformes; family Pteroclidae; genus Pterocles; species Pterocles gutturalis. The sequence continues at coordinate 3,368 of NW_010120693.1, forward strand.
TAAATAATGCTTTTATATAAATGTCATCTAGTGCAAGACATACCTGTTTGATATTATTTTCTGTATTTCCTTCCATATACTGTTTGTAATGGCTAGAGGGCAACCTCGAATCTAACCTGTTGCCTCTCCTTTTCATTACTGGAGTAGCAGAAGCTATCACTTACTAGTAAAACTGTCTCAGATTTTCACACTATAAGATATGGTTTAAGTTTTTTATACTTTTGCCAGTTTTTAACTGTTTGGACTGACACATACTCAGGTTTTTGCCTCTGGCAGTGGTCTATGGAAAAAGCGTAGAGGCCATATAAAAAGCTATATACTGTATGCAAATAATGTGACATAAATTTATTTACATCAGCAGTCTTAATTCTGGCATTTCCTAAGTCATTAAAGTTTTATTTTTCAGCCTTAATAAAAGCTTTGGTTTTGTATATGCTTATATGTGTTAAATATTTGGCATAAAATAAATCACTAGCAGGTTGCCACCTATTAAAACTTCATGACCCCTGCAAAAGTAAACATAAGTAAGTATGGTATAGGTTGGACTGGACTAAAATGTACCAACTACTCTTGGAACATCAAAGAACCCTGAGGGAAAAGAGATAGTGGTTAAAGAAAGTATTTTAAAAAGGTAATATGAGTGAAAAATGAGGAAAAGTTCCTGGATCCACCAAAGCCAGAGCTATAAATTGCATCAGAATTTCATGCAGAAAACCAAATCAGAAAACAAACTCAAACCCTTAGAAAATCTGGAACTAGCTGGGTGCAAGACTGGATTCTTTTATCTTAAAAGTCTTCAGATCACAAACCAATGTTTTTCCAAAACAATAAATACATGGCTTAGTACAGAGTGTATGTGTAGAGGCCTTTGACTTGTGTTATAAAAAAAAAAAAAACAGACTAAGAGATCAAACATTCACTTCCAAAACTTCCAAACCAGGACTTGTCAATGTAGAAGTAGGACGAGATGGTTCTGTTTATAGTTTACTTTAGTTGCTGGATTCTGTTAAGATTAGTCTTCTTGAAACTTTAAAACAAAACAAAAAAAAGGAACTGTGAAGTTATGTACTTAACATTTTGAAAAGCTTTTGGCAATGCTTCTTCTCATCAATTTATGTCTAACAGTTAGAAACAATGACTATGTCGAGCACTGGCCAACAATGAAGAAATTAAATATAACCAAGGGAAGTGTTAGCTGTGAAATCTTCCATTGAGCACTCTAGACTAGAGACACATCAGGTAATGTTTCTACTTTATTTTAGGCATGTGTACAATCACTGCTAAAAATGGGGGCTTGAACATGTAGTTCAAAATGACAAAATCTTGAGTGTTGTCTGTATTTCACTAATGCTGAAAAATATCACCATTCAGTCTGAAGGCTGACAAAGAGAACAAAAAAAGAAGACACCTAGATCCCAGGTAATTCTGATGCACACAGCTTATAGCACTGTAATTGCAAATAAGCCAGGCTGCAGAGTTACAAGGTGGGAATGCATCTTGGTGCCTTTTGCTTTCAGGTGAAAATCAGAAGAAAACTCCAGTTGTAATAATTGCTATGGCCACATTTTTCCTTTCTTTTAATTCATGAGAATTTCTAGTTTTCCAGACTAACAAAAGCAGAAACAGTACAGGAGTGCCACCATGGAGCATTTATAGGTTTCCAGTTCTTTACCGTTGTTGATCCAAGAACAATTGATATTTTTCATATACAGGAAAAAGTTTTTCAGGCATACCCAAGGAAAGGGCATCACCACGTATGGCTTCTGCAAAGATAGGCAGCATTGTAGCAGCTGACAATTTAAAGCTGTGAGTTTCTGAGTGCAAGCTTAGAATTTTAAGAAAATTGGGATTATTCTTGGAAAGACGACTAAATCAAGACTGTTTAAGCCAGTAAATACTGTAGACTTGATCCTCATTTACCCCATGTGAAGGAGCTTTACTACAGATGTAAATCAGGTGCTCTGCGTGTTTTCCAACCTATTATAAAACTTCTTGGAACAAACATCCCACATTAGCTTATCTTAGTGCCTTTCTATCAATACGAAGAACTCACTTTTCCCCTTAAGAAAGAAACTACATGCTTGCTGCATGAGAAAAGCAAATTAGCTTCCTTGGTTCCTAGTGCAGAATTCTGCACAGCAACTCAGAACGTTCTTCTCAATAATGCTCCAGTGTCTGGTGGTCTCTCAACTACCCTTTGTAAACAGTTTACATTGATCTTTGCTCCAAGCTGTGAGATGTTTATGGATCTTTTTTCAGTATGGCTATTTGCCTACCATCAAGACCCAAGACCTTATTTTGGTAATCCTAAAAATAGTCTAGGATCAATTACAAAGACTTTTCCTCAACAATGTAGTTCTAAAATAAATTTAAAGCCTAAGATTTTGGCAAAAAAACACATTAACAGTCAGACTGGAAATGTTTCAAACACTGATTGATCGAGACACAGCTGAGTTTATTCTACTCAAGATAGATTTTCATCCAATAGTCCAAGAAGAGTGTTTGTTTTGGCCTCTGTTTCTAGAAATAATATTAACCTGGCAAAAATGTTGTTTCTATAATGAAAAAAGACCGTTGAGCAGGCTAAATATCTGTTTCTTTCTTCTCATGTACTACACTAGTTTCACTTACATCCTGTGTTTGCTCAGTATTTTCAGGAGCTGTGTTAGAGTTTCTGTCCTGTGGCTAAATCACCTATCCAGCTCTCTGAGGTACTTACCTGGTCAGAGCTTGTGAAAAGGTCACAGTCGAATGCAGGTATGTTCAGAACACATCTGAGACCTAAAGAAGTGTTCCCTCCCCGTTCTTCACCCATATGGATTTGATTCATAGACAGTTGAGGTGCAGATTTCCAGGCACTTAGGCACAGTCACATAGCGAATGGGACACAAATATTTTTTATAATCGGAGGCGATATTTAGCTCTTTTGACATTTTCAGGTGGCTTCAAATGCCTTTAGCAACCTGGTTACAAATGTGTAGTGGCAGATTCGGAAAAAACAACTCAGGTCTTCCAAACCTTCATTTAGCTCCTTCCCCTCACTCTCCATTGCTTTATTACCAGTCTTCTGTGCTTTAAGGGA
>NW_010120693.1:6480-14990 GCF_000699245.1 Pterocles gutturalis
CTTACCCTCTAGAAATGTTTGAGGCAAATACATTGGAGAATGTGAGATCCAGAGTTACTAGAGGAAAAGAAGTCCAGAAGAGAGAATAAAGCTATGGAAATTTTCATTTTCAGTTGAAGAGGATTACACTTTTCATATGACCCTTACAGTGGAAAAGAGGTGTTGGCAAGCAAGACTATCTCCACTTTATGAGACACAAACATATTTGCAAAGTTGTAAATGTTTAAGACTTTTTTTCTGGAGTATGTTCACATAAATGAGACATTCTTTTTGTATGTCTGTATCCCAAGGCAAGGAATTCTTTCTGCATAGGAAAGGAAAAGAAAACCGAATACAGAAAAAAAATATGATTAAAGATGCTGCATTGGTCTCTGAAAGTCCTGTTACAACACTCTACCACCAGAACAAAGTGTAGAGTTTTTCACAGTCTTCAAAAGTAACAAATCAAGTACATACCATGCACATAATAGTGACTGCTTCAAAAATCAGTGTGTGCCAGTTGCTGAATTTACTTGGAATGCACATTTATATTTTTCAGGTTCGTTTGCAATGTATGCTTTCCAACTTTTCTCTTCATCCCACTGTCAACTCAAGCTCAAGTTGAGCCGATGAAGATTTAAGAAAATACTTGCTTCCACATGCTCTCCTTCCATGCTGTAAACTGAGCATCATCTTTGACTCAGATATACCCAGATCCTGCCAGATCAGCTGTGTCTAGAGATTGCTAATTCGTTTTTGCAGCATCTCTAAAATAGGTGCTCTCGTTCCATAAAGCGGAGCTTATCCTTATCCTTGGTTGCAAGATGTGGTCTTTCCCTTCTCATTTATTCTTTCTTGCTTTGAGTATTATTTTCTAGCCCCAATGGTTTTATTGTATCACTTAGTCTGCATTCCTTAGCTGGCACTAGCTTCCCAATTATATCAAAAACAAGCTGTTGATCTTCACTTTCAAGTCCCTCGATGGATTCTCCACATTCCACACCACCTCTCTTTCACTATAGACTCATCAACTCTCATCTCTCCTTTGCCGATTTATTAAAATTTATGAGACCCTTCATGTTTTATTCTTCACATCCAAAACTTCTAAAAACCCTCTTCTAAAGGTTTTTTGAAAACTGGGGACAACGTAGTACACACAAGTGCTACTCTACTGTTGCTATCAGTACTTAGAAAGGTCTCTGGCAGCTCAGTAGAAGTGCTGCTGCAAAGGATTGAAATGAGCAAATTTGAAAAGGAGCAAAAATAATACTGAAGAGTGAAGTGCATTGTACACAAACAATTTGAACCATGTTCAGAGATAAACTGAGAGACAACAATAGCGTTACTCAGGCAAAAAGGGAGCAAAACCAGAAACCTCAACATGAATAAGAAAGCACAAACACCAAACATGGGGTACTGAACATGGGTATGGGACAAGCACTTCCTTAATTGCTTTGCTGAAACACAGCCACAAAACAGAACACGCCTTTTTTCCAGAAAATCCTGAACAAAATTGGTTAAGAACTTGAAGTTATTTGTTAAATCTATTTGAGAGAATAATCTGCTTACTTTCAGAGAAACATTATCACCAAAAAGATCTTTAATGCTTATCATATTTTTAGAGCAGAAGGAACAGTTTTCTCAAGGGCAAGCTACATTACTTGACATACTTCCTGCAAAAATTTTACTCTAAAACCAAAGCCACATCCTGCCTTAATGTGTCCTGCAAGAAACTTACAATTGCCACTGACACAGCTAGTACATGGGAACCCTCATCCCCAGAAACACAAAAGTCTAGTAAAGCATGTGATTCTGGCTGGAATACTTCAGCTGCTGAATGTTTTTAACTTCTGTTGCTGGGTCAAAACTTGCTTTTCCTTATTCTCATAGAAAGCTCTGTTGTGCTCAGCAGATGGTTGCGTCACTATGCAAGAATACAAATATTTGTTGACAATTGGGCACTCAAGCTATCATGAGGAAAATATGACAGTATTTAATATATTAGTTACAACCATATTCTAAAAAGAATACAAACTGTACATTGCAACTGTGCGGTGTAGAAACTTGAGTTATTCAATGGAAGGGGAAGTCAGAATTCACTTCCTCCTACTAAAATTTACAAAAATGTTACCAAAGGAAGCACAGTGCTATTGTCAAGTTCCTCTTTTACATAATATGGATTCTATTAAATTAAAATACAGCTCATATTTGACTCGTATTTTATGGAAAACTGTATTGTCAACATCGTCTGGAAAACACTGTTAGCTTACTACATTTATCTCTGTAAATCATTCATTGTCTTATGCTCTTGTGAATCATGTGAGATGCTAGTCTTGAGTAAAAGTGATGCAACTGGCCACAACTGGGGTGATATCATTTCTTTGCGAGGTAGAAGGAGGGTCTCACCTTGAATCCTGCTTGGCTCACAGACATTTGGTTGCAGTCCAGCACCAGCTACAGGACATGGAGAGCTGTAGAACAAGAGAGGATAGAAAAGGCCTCCAAACTCTTAATAGTAAGATTCAGAGCTCAGCTGTACATTACCTGAGCACAGTACATACTATGTTTTAAATAATCTACAGTTTTATGGATGTGAAATTTTATGGGCTCAAATTAAATAAAAAAGTTTCCTGGCAGTGTGCTAAGCTCTAGCAAGTAGCTTCTCTTTTAGCATTCACCATACAAGATTGTGGTAGGGTGGAAACTATGAATATTTCTTTGTTTAACAGTTGTCCTGTCTCTTACACAAAGCTAACACAATGCTCTGAGGTAGCCAAGACAGGAAAACGCTGTCATGGTGTGACAAAGCTGTTAGCCTCAAATTTTTGTATTATGTGTACCTTTTATGTAGACTTAACTTGCACTGCTAATGACATCACTCAGTTTGTCTCACTGGGACCTACTGAAAAGGTTGTCTGTGTACCCAAATTCCATCGGTTTATTCCATATGCATGAGCTAATTTCATACACACCTCCCTTTGAGGTGGGGGCAAGAAGATGCAGCTCTACCAGTTTTCCCCATCTGCTTCTATATTTAATTCAAGGACTTGAGGCAGGTTCTTCTTCCTACTTTGGCCCCTTATGAGCAGTAAGGGCCACACACCTAAAACTTATTCTGCAGGAACTATCAGGATCTTCTGCAGTAGAAAAAAAATAGCTCTGAAGACTATTTCTGAAGGTTTCCATCAGTTCCTTGCAGACAGTGCCTATACTGATGGGAAACAAGTGATTGTGCAATACCTCCACTTCTCACTTCTTCACAAAGAAAATACAACTAGTTTATAGTGCTACTTTCCTCATACTATCCCTCACCCTATATGCAGATTACGACTGGTCAAATGCTACACATTATACATATGCTCTAAGTGACAGACATATGCCCTATAAAAAGCAGAGAACTTTTCAGCCTAATATTGACATGTAGCTACAGAAAATCAAATCCACGTGGAAAAAGATGTAACCTAGGATTTGGACTTGAGAACTATCCACTGAGATGGAAAGAAGAGTAAATACATACTCAGATTTTGAGGATACTTTCTGACAAGTAAAAAATACTATTTCCATAAAGCTTTCTGTAAAACTGAAAATTACGGGCGTGGGAAAGGTGGTGGTGGTACAGGTTTATTTTGAACCCTCAATACAAGAAAAAAATCTCAAAATAAAATTATGAAGTTGTTTTCAACTACTATTGTGTAGTCAAAATAAGACTGTTCGGTGTTTCAAAGGCTTTTCATGGGCCTCCAGGCAATGGGGTAAATTTGAACATTCATTTGAATGTAATGAAACAGTCAACATGTAGCAAGTAAAGGAGAAAATTTAACACTGCCATGATCAGAGGACCAGCTTCAGAGCTGGCTCTCACATGAGTTAACACAGGTTGACCTTTGGATGGAAGAAATTTCGAATGAACATTCTACCTGTGCAGATCATGCTTAGAACATCTCAACAATCAGGAAAAAGAAGTGCATAAGGAAATAAATCACAGAGGAAAGAAGTGAGTAAGGAAAGGGTTGAACAGCTTGAAATTAGCAAAATACATTAACAATTTATTTCCATTAATGGAGCTAGGTAATTCCACCTTCTTTTGTCTTCAAATGCCTTTTATATTCACTTCAGTAAGAAGCTTCAAAACCTTGCTCATATCATGCTTAGTTTGTCATACATGTGAAATCTAACATTAATAAAATCAAATGTCCAGTTTAAAATTACGCTTCTCATTTAGTTACCTTTTGTACACATTGCTCTGAGCAATAGCTAAAAGCCTATCTTGTAAAGCTAAAGAAATAATGTTAAAAATAAAGGCTGACATTTTGAAATTAAGACCCTCAGGTTGCAATTTTCTAGTTAGTAACAAGTAGCATTCTGAATAAGTCAGATGCTATTTCAGTATTCCATTTCACAACACTTACAGGTTTCCTTTTAGGGGCGCAGACAATTTCATTGTATCATAAGATTAATAAAGCTAATAAACAAGATGTGATAGTCAGGCTTTTCCTACCTCAGCTGCAATTTGTGTTAGATACTCATCTCTCACAAGTGAAGAAGTGGGCTGACTGGAACAGATGTTTTTGAAGAACAGAAAGGGATATATATCCACTACGTATAAACAGTCACAAGAAATATGGATGTACACAGAGTGATATTTATATGTGAGAAAACTTGGGCTCTGATCTAAAACTCATTGAACCCAGGGAAAAAGGCTCCCTCAGGCATCTCTGGCTTTTGAATCAAGGCCTTTGAAATTTTAACAGTGTAAAGCCTGGACATGTAAATAGTTGCCTGGATATAGTCTCTACATAGAAATGGAAGCCACTGACTAATCTGAGGCCCTACCTTACACAGGGGGAAAAAAAAACAAAAAAGTGGAAATCCATCTTCAAATCATCATGGTGGGCAGAACTCTAGTAACTAAGCTTTGATAATAAACTTTTCAGAAGTACTTCTGTCCTAATTTCCTGCATGTTAAAAGTGTGAGTTTGCTAGCTTCTCTGCTGACTTTTTCAGACAGACTTAGAACCTCTTCAGCTTTTCATCCAGGTGGAGGTTTTGTTTTGCTTCTGGTTTTCCACTGTAAAAACCAATACAAATAGGCTTTCCTATGAATAGTTATGGAGAAAGAATTCTAGTCTCAGTTCTGAGCTGCTGAAAGATGCCGTCAAAAGGATGGAAGGACAGATGGGCAGACAGAAATTCATCTGGCCGTATACCTGCTCTTTAGCACACTGAGTTTTAGCTTCCTCATTCGTTCTAATTTTAAAGAATTATATGTGATGTGCATGTTAACTAGCTTCTGTATTCAATGCAGTTGTACTTAAATTTGGTTTTCTGTGATTTTTTCAAAAGTTATTTTTGGTAATTTCTTCCACATAAACTCTCCAATTAGAGCTTTTCATCTTTCTCATAGGAAGTCTTATAGTTTACAGGTATTGCACAATCACAGAGGAATATAAAAAACCCCAACCTTAAATAGAATTAATTCTTACTGGAAGAAGATTAAGACCTATAGTTGCTACTTGCTTATCCCTGTACTTTCTGCTTTTGGCCTTATCATCTAGGAAGATGCCAAACAGAGATATAAATTCTTCCAGAATGCTCTCACGTCAGAGTCTGATGTGGTGCTGTTATTCACTTCACTCTAAGTGCAACCTCTTTAAGGTTTTTGGAAAAAACAGTGTCTTGGTGAAAGAAATTATCTGGTGTACCCCAGAGGATCATCCAGTCACTGTACCAAATATTTTTACAGTGTTTGCAGAGTACTACTTGAAAAGAAAAAAAATCCATCCTTTAGATATCACTTGCCTTAAAGGGATACTTTTAAATCCTATTTTGTACCTTGTGTGTATGTCTTTGCCCTCTATACTCAAAACCTTCAATCTTCCATCATGCTGAAAGTTTTTTTGTTTACATACCAAAACAAATGGACTTTTCAATTGTATTTTACGTGTTTAGCTATGACAAAAGAACTATTTTTATTTTCCTTTTTTTTTACTGTTGGCCACTGGCACAATGGCTTGGCAATATTTTACATATCCGCAGCCTTTCCATTCATAATTATGAGGGCTATGAGCTGACCCTGTATTGTTCTGGGCAGGTAAGATCCTAGTCAGCACAGTGTCACATTTACCCTGTAGAGAAAATTAAGGTCAGTCTCTAAAGTCCTGCTATTATTCATGTATAAAGTGATGTCAACTAAACTTAAGGCAGCACATATATGGTAAAATATTACTTTTTTGACAGTGAAGTGCTGGTTTCCCAACACTGGGAAAACATATATTTGTTCCCTTTCAAACACAGATGTTCTGCTTTAACTCTAAATTATCGACTGCTTTATAGAAACTTACATTACAAATAATGCAATCCACAAGGACTGAGGAGGTTAATAAAGCTCCCTCCCTCCTCCCCCCTCCCCAGCTGAGGGTGTGTAATGACAGCTATCTACCCAGTGATCTACTCTCCCATGATAAGAAAAGGAAAAGAACAATTTGCAATGGCATGCATTAGATCTTGAGTCATGCAACTGCTGTGAAACACACAATCATCATGTGGGTGGGGTGCGTGTCTCTTTCCACTAAAAAACAAAAAGGTTTTGGAGAAGAGCAGAACGGAGTGTTGGAATTCAGGAGAATGATGCTGCTGCACATTCACTTTAGCTGAGAGAGCAGAAAACAAATCAGGAAGCATTACATATTTCCACCTGCTCTTGCCACAGACTTTGCTCCTCTCTAGCGTTAGGACACACACTGTTAATCAAGTCTGTATCTGCCACAGCATTTCCCTCACCACATTTCCTCCTTATGAATACATCATGGCCTCCACCCATCCCACTGGAGCACAATGCTCATGCTCTTGAATACAGCCCAAAAACTTCTTAGATAGTGTTCAAGATTTTCTGGGATTTCTATGATTTTCTCCTTGCTTTCCAGAGATGTCCCCTTATCATCTCCACTGTTCCTCTTAGAGAGAATGGTGTCTGTCTGTTACCGTTTGGTACAAGGAGAGCTGGAAAATACTGATGTTCAACTTTCTCAGCCTTATTTCAGGATACTCAGAGAGGACAGGTACAAATATAGATACAGAGAAAACAAAGGCTCATTTGTAGATGCAGAAAAGATGTTTTCTACATTATCATAACAGATATCTTGGTCATGTATTTCAACAACAGCAAAATAAGTGCGAAACCACTACCGTAATCAGGGTGTGGCCATGTTACTGATAGCTCACATACAGAAGTGAAATAACACTTTTTAGACAACAAAATGCACCATCAAATATTATTCTTTTAGTACATGCAAAATGTTCACTGCAAAGTGCTGATTTGAAAATTGACTTTGGGATAACTAAAAAACATTAATTGCCAATTGATCTTTTGATCAGTTAGTACTTTCCTTGGCACCATAATGATCCCAAGTGCCAGAAGGAACAACGGCAAAGAAAATATGCAGTATCCATGGAATCTGAGATTCCCAAACTACTCAACTAATACCTGTTTATTAACTATGTGCATGATTTTTCAAATCCTAAGAAGTTTGACAAATTTAGATGTATTTTCACAGGTCTGGCCAAAGACGCAGTTCTGACCCCAGCAAAGTCTCTGGTAAATTTTAGCTAGCTTCTCAGTGAAATAACTTGGGCTTTTTTAAAAAATATTATGAACAGAACAATGTACTATTCCCTAAATGCACTCTTAAATATGGCTGAGCTGTCTCAGCTGGAATTTTTCAAAGCAATTACCCCTTAAAGCACTGAAACATATTTGCTGTGCAAAACATGGTGGTAATTTAAAATGCTACCATCCTTCTGCTATAATTATCTCCAGCAGTGCTGGAGGAACAGAACATGGGATTTCTTGGCTGCTTGGAGGAAAACCTGGTGTTTCAATATAAATTGGCTGTAAACACAAGATTAAGCTAAACTTTCCTGATGACTTTTCTGAAGTATCAGAAGCAGGAGATGGTGACATCTTCACCTTCATTCACTACACTTCACTGTCTGTCAGTGCCTTAAATATCTAAGAAAAACATAGCTAAAAGCATTGGTTTGACAAAATTATGGGCGATGAAAATAGGATTTTAAATCGAGAGAGCCGTCTACTTGCATGCGGCTCGCAGCACTTAGAATCTCTTTTTAACTTGACAAGATTAACCCCAGCAAGGCCACACTGAATTTTCTAACTGATGTTTGCCTTTTTAACTTCACGTGGAAACCCCTTAATTTTTTTTCTCCCTTTTTATAGAATTTAACACGTTATACAATTGTTTCTACTCAGTGAATAAAAATCCAAATACACTTCAAAGCAGCACTTTGCAATGCTATGAAATTATGTAAAAATGCCATAAAAGCCATTTGCTGCTTTCTGGCAGCATTATTTAAGAGATGCAGCGTCTCTAAAGGGAGTGGGGAAAGAAACACATGTCTGTCTGAGAGAGCAGCTGACAGCGCTGCCCAGCCGAGAGCCACCCGGCCCAGCTGAGGCGACCCAGGCGAGGCTGCAGAGAGGAGCAGGCGGCAGGGCTGCGCTGCCCAGGCCTCTC
>NW_010120693.1:15042-15248 GCF_000699245.1 Pterocles gutturalis
GCCTCAGGTTCCATTTTGTGGACAGCCCGGGTGCCCCGAAGGCTCCGGGGAACAGGAGGCCTCTCCACAGCATGGGGGGGACGTGGCCTCCCCGGCTCTCCACACTCCACAGCCCGCGGGTCGGCCTCGAGCAGCGAGTCCCCACGAGGGGAAGCGGTCGCAGGGAGCTGACCCGGCTCCTGCTGCCCCCGCAGAGGACCCCTCAC
>NW_010120694.1:0-23720 GCF_000699245.1 Pterocles gutturalis
CACTAACCGCGCTGGGCGGCCGCGAGTGCGCTCGGCAGCCCGCTCCTTCCCGGGCGACGGGGAGACACGGTGCCGTCCGCTCTCGTTCTGCTTCGCCGGCTGTGCCCAAAGGCGTGTGAGGAGCAGAGCGGAAAAGCGGCGGTCAGCAGGTCTGCCTCAGCTGCGAGGTAGCAGTGTCCTGTCTTTTATTTGTCTAAAATTTTCGCAGTTCAGGGCACGAAACAATTTTTTTCTTGAGACTTCTGCCTGAGATGGGCGTTCTTGCCGGTATTTACGGGTGAATATTTGCAGAAAGGAAAAAAAGGGCAGTTGAACGTGTCACTTCACGAATTTATGAACTGATGTAGTGGGCTGGGAAGGACTTAAGATTTGTGCTGGCTCATCTCCTTTTGCTTGATTTCTTGAAAAAAGTTGGTTGAGGAAACTTCAGTTCCGGAACACACACTTCTGGTTATATCACAAGAGCAATGCTGTACAATTGTATTTTCTCTGACTTCCTCTTTATGATAAATTGTTGTATAATTTTTCCATGCTGTGCTGCTTGAAGGTTTCCATTGGGGGTTTATTGTTTTTTTGAAAGAGGTCTTAGTGTTGGCTAGGCTGTTTATATGCATTCTCTATATAGGTAACTGCTGAAAGTTAAATAATATTAGTAACCAGGTCAAAATCTCGGGTAGGAAGATATTTACAATGAATGCAGCACTGAGAGTGATTGGTAAAACAGCTCACTGTCCTAAACAGAAATAAAGAACAGTGACAGATGTCTTAATATTTCCATGATCACTGGAATGCACAGAAAAAAAATGATCTGAGTCTAGTGTGGGCACTCTTTATACAGTTTTCTAATATATAAAACATTGTTGGGAAACAATGTTCTTTGATTCATCAGCTGTAAAGAAACCAAGCAAGTATTTTTTTCTTGGTGTCTGTTGCGATGTACTGCATCTGTTAAGCAGAGTGGCCGAGTTTTTGTATATATTGATATGTATGAGAATAACTGATCTTTTTTGCAGTGTGTTGATGAAGGTAAGTGATATCACCTGCAAAGCCAGTCTTATTTTCCCCGTTAAACTCTGGATGAACTTCCTCCTCTATCGTGATCGAGAGCAGTATAGCGAAGAGACATGTCTGAGCAAATCCTTTTGGCAGTGGCAGTGATGTGTACTACACAGCTGTGCACTGTCATGCTTTCAGTCTGGGACTGTTGACCTGGTTCCAGAAGTAGCTCTTTTTTTCTGTTTCTTTTTTTTTTTTTCACTGTAGAATATGGATTGACTCAAACAGATGTTAAAAAAAAAATGCCATGGGTAGATATTCTTTCAGGTTGTTTAACAAACACATTCATCCTTGTCAGAGAGAATATTTGTTTAATTATTAAATCTAGCTAATATTTTGTAAACAAACGTCAAATGAATAAATACTGGATGCTGAAAGGTTTGCCTTTTCAACTTCCCATAAAATGCTTTTTCTGTGCTAACTAACAGTTTGTTTTGCACCTGCCACATTCTCCTAGTACGTCTTATTTTTTTTCCATAACGTCACTAGTTTATGTTCTTCCAAAAGGTGTCTTGGGATTGTGAATACTGTATGTAAATTAACTCTTATTTCTAATGTTCTGACCATCTTTTTCATATATAACTTGCTGTCTGTTAGTCTTAGTGAGATCAGTCCATAGCTACATTAGCAAGAATGTGGTGCAGTGGGAGTAGACGTGTAAAGGAAAGATTTGTTGCTGAGGACCAAATCTGCCTTGAGACGTGTTTCTTTGGACTAGCCCTAGTCTGGTCCTATGGAGGGCACCTACATTAGCAATTCCAATGTGTTAGGTGTCCTCTGAAAGCACAGTCTTGCGGTTTAGTTTAGTTTGAAAGGAAACTAGTTTTCCTGCTCCAGGATCAATCTGGGATGCCAACCAATGCGTGGGAGATGGAGATGATCAGACTAATATGCTGATATAAACCACTGACTCCTCTCTACCTCCTGTGCCTTTTCAACTGAACCTCTGTTTTGTGCTTCATTGCCATGTTTGCTCTTTCATCACAAGCCCCCATACTCAATCTGTATCACTTCTAGTGTCTTAGATCTAAGATTGCGAAAAGTTTACAAATTACTGTTTTAACTGGAAATAGTCATTACCTTTGTTAGAATAGTGGAACAGATACTATTGTTCTGTATTGCTTATATACTACTTAAGACAAAAATGGGTTGTTGAGTTTTACTTCTGAAGATGTAAAATTAATAGGGAATTAGTATTACCATTGTTTCACTTGCGTTGCTCTTCACATACGCAAAGAGTTATTAAAACAGTTTGATGAGAGGTGTAAAATCCATATTTTGACATTTAATTTTGGGCATTGTCAGAGACAGTCTCTAATACCTATTTACTTTGCAGTGTGAATTATTTGCTTTTCAAAAGGATTGAATTGTCTGTAATTTGTTAAATCTTGAAGCCAGTGAGTTCAGAAAAGATGTAATTCCAGGCCTTTGCTTTTGGAAGGCTAAATCTAGGTGCTTGTATGGGATCTGTGTTTTTTGTAAAATGCTGAGTCGACTGCTACTTGAAAAATAGTCCTCTTCACCTATGTCCACTTGGGCACTTGGAATTTTCACTTCTGCAAATCCTTGCCTGCTTTTCTGTCCAGTAATTTATCATGTACCTTGGCCTAGTGCATTTGTAAAAATACTTACATCCTTCTTAGACAATCCCTTTTTTAGGGAACTAGATTTCATTATGTGTTGAGAGAGAAAAAATAGTGAAACAGTAGCGGTTTCAAAAGCACTAGTAGGGAAGCCAGGTGGTTAGCACTGGATATATTAGATGCTAATAACACTCTTGTGCAGTTCCTCCTGTCAATTCTTTTCTTGTAAATCACAGTAGGATTAAAACTGAAAGGAGTCCTCTTCTTGGCGTTGTTCAGAAACCAGGGCTCTAGTAAATATCAACCCCCCTGTGGCTGAAAATAATTGAGCAGATAGTTCAGAAGGACAGTCTGATATGCTTGCTGGCACATGTCTTTGTTGATGGTTTGTCCTGCTGAGAAGGAGAGACTCTAGAGCAGCTGATACTAAATCATTAGTGGAGGAACATGTTTTTACACAGAAATGGGAGTTAAGGAGTTTGTTAAATTTGATCCTGTCAGTCAGTTTCCTTGCCAAATGAATACTCAGAAAAGACAGGTGCACTTCTTGTTGGGAAGTATGTAATGTAATGTTACTGTTTCAGAATAAAATTCTTATACAAGTAATAGATAAATCAAGTATTATAAAATCAAATGCACTGCTGGAGTTTGTAGTTTAACCTTTTAAATATCAGAAATTTAAAAAATATTCTAGCAGGGCTGAATTTTCCTAGTTTGTTGAATGTATGCTTGTACTTGTCTTAGAAATTAAAGGAATAAACGAATGTATTTGTGGGATGCCCATTGTTCAGATGGTCTGACTATTGTTATGTGAATTTCTATACCAAGGTGTTTTATCTGGGTTTTAGTTCTTTAATGATGGTGACTTGAACAGTTGCGTGCACAGCCTAGAGGAAGATACTTCTGTGCAGTGAGTGGAACATGGCCACCAGTTCAATCTTAAATAGCAATTGGAGTAAAACCAAAGTGGTGTCCTTTAAAAATGTCAATTTAGATGAGTTGTGTTCTTACTGGGAGGGTCTTGCATAGTCTCTTTTATTTGTTACTTATACTGTTGTTTCAGTAGTACCCAGAGCCTTTGTTTTGAGGTGGCCTGTGATGTGGTTTCCAGTTGTAATAGTTTCCAGTGCAAGGGAGACATTTGAAAGGTTGGGATTGAGAGTTAATCTTGAATCAGTCTGGTTGGTTTGTTTGTTCTGCCTTCCTTCTTGAATTCTTTATTCTTCAATGCTTGGGAAAAAGTGAGGAAGTAGATAGAGAATGTATCTCATGCTAACTTGTGAAATACAGTCTTTGGTACAAGTGATTTTCATTTCTGTCCAAGAGTATCCCCCTTCCCTTATAGTGGAGTTTAACAGCTTTCCATCTCTTGTCAAAACAAATTTCATTAGGTGTTTTGTTTTGGTGGGGTTTATTTTGGCTTGGTTTGGTTTTTTGTTTTTTAAAAGGACTTAATTTCAAATCCTTTCATTCACTATATATATAACTTTCTACATTACTTCTTTGGGGTATATTTTATTTTTTAAATTTATATGAACTGAGAGTTTTTGCAAATAGGTGAATATGAGTTGTATTATCTGAGACCTAGAACAGTAACTGCTCATTAGTTTATGGTTTTCAGTAGAGAAAGCTGCTTACCACACTAAGCTTAATTTCTTCTCAATACAAAAGAAAGTGCCTGCAAAGAATGGTTATTATTCACTTTTTTTTTTTTTTTCTTGTAGCATTCTCACCAGGGAAACACACTTATTGCTTATTTTCATTCACATTTTTTGTCTTGGCTTATGAGATTTTTGCTTGGTTTAAGTGTGTATTAGGGTGAGGTGGTGGCAGCCCAGCAAAGTTTTTGACAAGTGTATTATTTGAAGTAACTGAAATTAACTGAACTACCTTTTCAGTGAAGCTGTGTTAAATCTGGATATTTCATATTTTACTTTTGAGGATCTTGTGAACATTTATGAAGTGTTTTAGGAGTTCCGTATTATTCATAACCATCTTCTAAATGGATGTGATTATATTAATAATTATTTGATGAAATAAATTTTTCTATACCACAGTTGCACTGAGTGGCCCGAACTTTAGAAGTATTTTGTGATGGGTCATTTGTTAAGTTTTCATAAGAAAAATAAAATAACAGGAATCCCATGTACATATCTATTGATATTTGGAAGGAATTTTTTTATGTCTTCTCTTTGATGGTTGTGGTATAGCATTAACTTCAGGGGCATTTATTTTTAGAGCATAAAGGGATCCATACTATACCATGCTTGATTTTAGCCAGAAATCTGGGAACTGATCCTTTGTCAGAACTGGATGAAGTAAGTTCTGACTTTGTTAATTGTTTATTGTACTTCCAGTGCTTTTATAGAACTCCTGTTAACATCTTGACCTTGTCATTAAAATTAAGGGTAATATTGATTTTCTTCTGATGCAGCCTATGTAAGGACAGGATTCCTGAAACCATCCCTTCATCCATCCTCTACATTTGTGTGTGAAGTTAGTTGTTATACTTTTGTTTTGTTGAAACATTTTAATTAAGGGAGAATAGGAAGTTTATTTTGGGCTCATACTCAAAATAAAGTTTCCTAAAAATAATAATTAAAAATCATATAGAAAGGCGTCTGTAATAATTGTGTTGCTATTTGCACCATCAGTATTTTTTTACACACTGTGGAGAATTACTCAGGGCAGTTGGGATGTAAAAGATGGACCCTTACATCTGTAACATTTGTCTTGATTCCTACATTTAGCTTTTGAACTCTGTGAGAAGTAGGCAGTTGTGTATCTTAGTAACTTCTTTGCATCTCACTTATTGGCATTAGCACCTGTGATAGCTGTTGTCAGAATTTGATTTTATTTATGAGGTCCAGTACAGAATTTGCAGGCATCAAATCATAATTCAATATGTAAATAAATTATTTTTCAAGCTTTTCCATACAGGTGTCATTTTCCAATCCTAATGCTTCTTTGCAACAAGTTGTTAATGCTATCAATAAAAAACAAACTGTTAACAATCTGCATAATAATTGCCTATTATGCTGAATTTTCTCTGAATATTCTGAATATTGAGAATATTCTCTGAATGTTCTCAATTTGTTTTTTATCTTATGTGTTATTTTATTACATTAAAATAATAATATGAAGGCATTTTAGTTTTCACACAACACACAAGGTGTCTGTTGCTGGAATTGGAGGATTTTTACCAAAGATAAGCTGGAAGAGTGGCACAGGATTAAATACAAGCCATTTTGTCCAGGCTGGTTCAGGCAATTGTCCAAAAATATGCTAAATTTGAATAAAGGTAGATGCACTTGAAATTAAATTGTTTCTCTGATTTTACTGCTGTTTCCGTCTCTTGATAATTTCATACAGCCTGTCTGACTGGTTCAGTTGGGTTTCTGTACCTGCTCCTAGAAGAGCCTAATTGGGGTTTTAATTAGTAGTCTTTTTCCACTTGTAAGCATCCAAGGTTACTAGCAAAACTTCCTACACAGTAATGCTATTCTGTGGTTCCTTTCCACTTTTTTGTTTTGTATTAACTGTTGACATCCGCTGTGGAAGTCTTCCTCTTTACCTTTAGAAGTCCTTCCAGTAGCAATTGGAAAGTTACCTCCTCCACTTGCAGATGATTCTCCTGCTCCCTTCCCTCCATTTCCAAATCACAGGAATAATAGAATAGTATTTAATTGTAGACTGCCTTCACACTTCTCTGATTTCATACCCTGCTTACTCAGTATGATGCTGAGAGAGATTTAGCATGCTCTGTTAGAGGAAACAGCTCAAGTCTTGCAGCAGCTTCTTGAGGTGACAGCATGCCAAATGTATGTCACTCTTTGCATAGACTATTCTGAGCTAGTGTTGCATTAGACTCTGAACCTTTACCCACTTTTTGCAAGTTGTTTTAGTAAAAAATTTATCAGATTGTGTCACCACAAGCTAAATGTTTTCTCTAGGTGAATTTTCCATTAAAACAGTTACTACTTGTCCTTACCAGTTTCTACACTGACATTTTGTTAACATTTTTCACGTTGTTTCAAACTGTTCTTCTCCGGTGAGTCCTTTAAATGTTTCATTTTCATTTTGTCTATGCAAGATGGTCCACTAGTTTTATCTGACAGTGCTATATCTGTTGTCTTATTGTTGTCTTTTGGGATTCATTTCATTTCAGTATGCTAAATATTTTACATTTATGTATTTTTTTAGGACAGTTAATCTGAAACCAAGATAATCTTCAGGTTCTGTTCATGTTAAATGGCTGAAAATTGTATCAGTTGTTATCCATGTTTTCCCTTCTGAACACCTCTAAGCTTTGATGGAGAACTAATGTCATAACCTCAAATAAATGTTTTCTTCTTAGTTCCAACTAAGGTATTATTTGATATTTGTACACTTTATCATCTGGTACTAGCAGTGTATTTTGTTCCACATGAGAAACTAGAAAGATAAAACACATTAGGAGACCACCATATATGAGACTTTTAAAGGACAATTATTTTTTCCATCACTGGTGTCATAATGGTAATTTTTTTCTTGCTGAATGTATAAGTGTGATGGAGAAGGCTTTTGACTGACCTGAATTAGTGTTTAAAGCTCCTGCTATAAACCTGAGCCTTTACAAGTGATCTGAATGAGGAGGGGGAAAGATTTGTATATGCTAGGAATAAAGACACTTTCAGGAATAAGGAACAGCTAAAAAATGATGCAAAGACTGGAATAGGAAATGGAAGCAATCTTGTGTTCATTCCAGCTTCTTGAAGGGAAAAAGAGATAAAGAGGAGGGGCATTCACCTTGAGGAAGGTATTTACTGTGAATTTTGCCTGTTGCTTACCAGCAGTTGCCAGTAACAACGGAAGTATTGTGGAGCTAATCAATATGGGGTTGCTTAATGAGCTTGAGAGGAAACTTGGAATGTTGTGTGGAATGCAGTGCTTTTTCCTTTGATTGAAGTCTAGCAAGCCTCTTCTGGTAAATTTGTATGTTAACAGTAAGAGTTTGTCCTACAGTAAGTGAAAAATTTGTAAAAATGTTTGTCATTGTGGTCTTTTATGTGATAGATACACCTAAGACCCATGAAGATATTTCCATTCCTACTTGCCATTATAGTAGCTCAAGGGCTACTAAAGGGTCCAGAGAAGAGTTCTGGACTGTACATCACCTTCTGTTCTTTGAAATACAACAAGCATAAACACAGCATTACTTTCCTCTTTTTGCACCTTCAGAAGATATAATAAATAATTAACTAAATTAATAGAATATGATTAAATTTGGAACATTTTTGTCAAAACTTTTTTTTAATATGGATTTCTTTAATATCTTCAGTTGGCTAGTATGTTTCAGGAGAAGATCTTCAGAAAAATAGGAACATTGCCACCATTAATTTTTAAAAGTTGCCCATATTGCTCTCTAATAGCAAAAATTAATCTCTAAGTGGAAAAATACATAAAGACCTTCTTTAGTTTGGTTGCTGATCAGGCCCACTTTAATCCTGGAGTGGGAAAGCAGCATTTAAAGGAAAAATGTAACACACTAAGAGTTGTGCAATCTGTAGTTTAATAGAGCTGCTTGCTGTGTGTGCTTGGAAGGGTGTGGCTCCTCTGAACGGGAAGGGCTCCTGTCACAGGGTGCAGCTTAAAGGGGAAGTTTAGGAGTGAATGTGCTTCCTGCATGAGAGTAAACCTTACGTGGTTTATGAGTCAGTAACTTGGGGTAGGAAGAAATCCTTTCTGTATGCTTTTCCAGTAATAAATACATGTTAAGTTATTTATGCCAGTATCACACTTGGATTCTGCTTGTTTTAATCTGGTTAAAAAAAAAAAAAAAAAAGACCACAGGTTCGTGCTACAGAGGATAAAATTTGTTTTCTTGAGTTTCCAAGATCAATTTAATAACTAGATAATTTACCATATAATTAGAGCCCATAGAAGGATTCAGCTACTTACTTTCATAAGGAACAAGGGAAGATGTCAGAAGTTCACAAATCAAAGGTTCCTGAATGTGTAAGAAGTTACTGATGGCACTAATTGAGTAGTAAAGTCTTAGTAGGTTCTATTAGTTGAATACTATGGCTCTGCAATTAATAGGAAAAAAGACTGCATGAATTTTACCCTGAGTTGAACAATAGGGTTTTATTCAAAACTTCTAATTGAAGCAATCTGTTTCTAAAAGAGATTTAATACCAAAAAAAAAAAAAAAAAAAAGTTTTTAATTTGAGCTAGAAGTTACTGGGAAAGATTCTATGGATTGTCTCAAGCAGAAAGTAGGACTAAATGAACAGTGGCCTTCTGCAATTTAAGAATAATTCCATTTATTTTCTATAATAATCTAGTGAGCAGTATTTCATGTTTAAGGCTGTATTGTTTAATGTGCCAGGATAACATACAGGCATAAATCTCAGGAGCAGGTGAAAGGTACTAGCCTTTACTGAAGTTGGTGGTGCTCAATTATTTCTTTAAGGGAGCTTTTAAAAGAATATGTTTTTAAGTCAGTAAAAAGTAAAATCTTACTGTCTGCAAACACTGATAGAGTTACAGGTGGTTTTATGGGATGAGTGTGGCAGGTCAGCCACTTTACAGGAATACAAGATTTGTGACAAGTATGTTGTTTTCTGAGTAAGTATAAAATGCTTACTAAATAAATACACCAAATGAATTCCATTAATGGAACTTAGAAACAAATATGATTTAAATTCTTTTTTTTTTTCAGGTATTAAGTCTTAAAAGAGGTACTTGTTTTCAAAAGTACAATGGACAACATGAAAAAAGTTGGTAACAGCACTTGCAATGATGGAGTTCTACTTAGAATGGGCCTCAATGATAACAAAGCTGGAATGCAAGGTTTGGATAAGGAGAAAATCAATAAAATCATCATGGAAGCTACCAAGGTTGGTTTGATTACTCTTTTCCTGGTGCTGTGTCTGTTGTCCAATATCATAAGGCCCTCTTCCTTCCTTCCCCAAATTTTATCCCTCAGATATTTAAATGGAGGGCAACTTCTAAGAGGAAGTGCATGTGTGTGGAGGAAGGGGAGGGACTGTAGTTTAGGGTACCATAGGGTACTGTTGGGTTTATCCTCAGCGACATGGAAGAACACAACTGAGTATGTCCTTAGGCGCTCGCTTTTTTCCCAAAGCAGTGCATAAGTATCACAGCAGTGTCCAGAGGTAATTGTGAAAGTTTCAGCTTCCTTAGGCCTCTTGTTTTCCCAATTTCTGTTCCTTTTGCCCACCCAATCAGCCAAGCAGATCTGCCTCTTTTGGTCACCTTCTTGTAACTGATGAATTTGATGTAATCAGGTTTTTCTAGTACTTCAGTAGAATTTGTGTTCTTGACCATCTTCTGAGTGTGTAAGAGAAGTGTCCAGTAGCATGCAACTTTGTAACAAAGATCTACAGAGGACCCCACAAATCTACAAAACATTGAAATATTAGTCCTCTTACTTGTTATTGGAAAGTCTTCACAGTGTACTGTATAGGGCTAACACCTTGTTTGAGCAGCTCTGGTATTTCTTACTTTTCATTGCATGAATGTGTATTTCAGTTGGTGTCACTATGGCCCTATGTTATGTGCTTGACATTTTGCTGATGAATTCTGTATTGACTGCTATTGCTCTGTGGTAAACTGCAGGGGTGAGGAAGGAGGAAGCAGAAAACATACTACAAACAGCTCTTACTTGGCAATTTTTTTTTTTTGCTTTAATTTTCACTTTGATGATATGTCATATCTTTTCAAATCCCTTATTGATTAGATGTCTCTTCGACTTATTCTGTTTACCCTTTCTTGAAAACTTGGTGCATTGTCAGTCATATCCCTAATAAGGATATTTGGATAAATTCATTCTTCAGAACAGTTACTGTTTCATTTCCTGGTATGAAATAGAATGAACTGTAAAATAGGCTTTCAAAACTGATATACAGGCATTTATGTATAAGGACATGTTTCTGTCAAAAAAGCAAGAGACTATAAACACTAGATATAGCTCAAGAAATCTGAAAAGAAGCACTGATTCTTTTTCTTAAGCTTTTCCTTAGTCTTTCAAATTACACCTACAAATGCTATCCACAATTGTATTACAGTGAGATTTTGTAACATTTCAACTATGAAGTACTTCAAGAGATGTAAAAAAACCCCACAGCTTAGTAAAAATCACAAGTATTAGGTTGCTTCCCACACCAACATTTTGATACTTATTTCTTTCAATGAGTCTCAACAAGTCATGTTTGATGGCACAGGGGAGAATAGATGAAATGTGTTTCTGATACTGAAAGAAAACATACCCTAATTTCTTCTAATTAGGGATTTCTTCTAAGCAGTGAGACATGAGACATCACAGTCTTGCCATTCATATTTTTTATAATTATTATAACGGTGTATATTTTTGCTTTTTATATGAATGCCTGATTCTTGTTTGTGTCTGAATTCTTGGCATCAGTGACAGTTTGGTAGTCAGAGGCTTTGAGATAAAAATTTGTCCACTTTTGCAGATTTTATCAGGTGGTTCAATAAAAAACATTACCTCTTCCTGCAAATGTTATTTCTCTTGTAAGCTAAGCAGATGTTTGTCGTAGTTTAGAAGAAAACCACTAGACGGCCTATTGTTAAACACCTCACAGGCTGAAGCAGGACAGGGAGGGTTTCACTCACCATTGATGGTCACAGGCAAGAAACCTACATGACGTGAGAAAACAAAAAAAAACCACAACTGAATTTATTAACTATTTACAATCAAAAACAAGAAGCAAGATAACGAGAGAGAGAACTACATCTTAGAAGGGCACTTGTCCCCCAGCCCTCCCTTCTTCCCAGGCCCAAAGGCTTTGTTTTTTCTGTACCTTTCTCACCGCCCCCAGCAGCACAGGGGGGCAGGGAATAGGGGTTGCCGTCAGTCTGCCGCTTCTTCCTCCTCAGAGGAGGGCTCCTCACAGTTTTTCCCTGCGGCAGCATGAGGTCCCTTCTTACAGGAGAGTCCTTCAGTTGGGGCATCTCTGTTTTCCGGGGTGCCTCCTTCCTCTTGTTTCTCTTCACTTGACCAGCGTGTTTGCGTAGTTGTCTCTCTCAGATCCGCTTCTCTCTCCTCCACAGGATATTTCATTGTCTCCTGAGAAAACTGACTCTTGGGCGAGCCATGGTAGAGGCTTGGGCTACAGCAGGTCGGCTTACAAGAGAAGCCTGGCAGGCAGCTGGATGGCTGGGCCAGTCCGCCCAGGCTGGTCCGGGCCCTGCCCTGCCTGGGGCCGCACCAACCCCCATTTTCTGTGCCCCTTCTTAAATATGTTATTTGCAGAGGCACGGATTGTCCAAGCCCTAGCCAGGGGTGGGTCCAGCTTGGAGCTGGGGAAACTTCCAGCAGTTTCTCACAGGGGCTAGGTCAGTGGTACTCCTTCCCCCACCCTGTGGCTGCTAAAGTCTTGGAGCCGGGGATGGGTGTGAGCTCTTAGCAGTCACTTACAGGAGCCACCGCTGTAGCCCATCCCTTGCTACCAGCAGACTTGGAGTCAGGGGAAACCTTTAGCAGTTACTTACAGGTGCCATTACTGTGGCCCCTCCCTGCCACCAAACAAACCCGCTGCATAAAATCACAACAATGTTGCAAGAAAAATATTTTATTTCCTGGTTTTGAATTTTCATCTTTTCTGTTTTATTGTATGCCCTCTTTTCTTTGTTATGAGTCAGGAAGAGAAGTAACATTATAAGTTCTCTATATGATTGTTGTCTTTTTATGTTTTGATTACATCTCCTTCCTTTTATCCCTTCCTTTTCTTGAAGGAGCAATTACCTACTTGAGAGCAAGGGGGCTTTTTTATACCCATTTGCTTTTCATCATCATCTTCCAAATAGCTTCTAATGTCATGTCCTGCAAGATTAAGTAGTCAGTGAAATACTCAACATTGTAAGTGGATTTGACTTTTACAGTGTCATTGTTTCTTTGCAGGTAGATTAAACTATATGAAAGTCTCGCAAAATGCTTAAATCAATTTTTTAGAGGTTTACACTCCTTATCTTGGAGGTATTGCAAAGAACAGTTTGACTTTTGTTTACTATTTTGCAATTCTTGTTTTCAAGTGTTAGAACAAGTAAACATAGTAAGTTCTCTAAATAGTCCCTTTTACTCATCTGAGTATAGAGGACCTGAGAAGGAGAAATATATTTGTGTCATTTGAGAAGAGACAAGTAAAGCACCATTGGTCTCTTTTGTGTATCATTTATTTGAAAATCCACGTAAGAAACCATTATTTTACGTTCTCTTTATTTAAAGATCGAATGTGGTTGTCTATAGGAAAAGACAAATAAAAACCTCATTTTTTTTTCAATTTTCTTCCAGGGTTCTAGATTTTATGAAAATGAACTTAAAAAAGATCAACAAGTTAACCAACGAATTGAAAAAATTATGCAGCTAAAAGAGAAAATCACAACACAACAGCTTTTGAAAGCACAGCTGCAGGTACTAATCTTGTAAAGACTTTTCAGAGTAAATGGTGAATGATAAACATTTTTGTGTTTTCTAGTGTATTGCATTAAATTCTGGTGATAAGCACAATGTTAACTACCATTTTGATGTTACTTGTGCAAGTAAAAGTGCAAAATGTTTTGGTGATGTAATCTTAATAAAAACTTGCTAGGAGAATAGATTGTAAAATCACTACAAAATGTTCTCTAAATTAGTAAAATGAAGCAAAGTAATTCCTGTTAGAAGGGATGTCTTCATGGTTTACGTAGAAGTTTTGTTAAATATCTTGCTAGTAAGTATCACATCATTCTTGAGTTGACTTTCTGTTTTTATAATATAAGTACATTTGTCTTCAATGACCTGCAATAGGATGAAGGGGATCACAGCTGTCAACTCTTCTGGATATAATTTATTCCTTATTTATGCTAATTAATGAAATAATCATCATGGCAAGCCGTCACAAGAAATACAAGTTGCCTGAACTAGAAAGATGAAGAGGCTATTTCTCTTCTCAAAGCTAATGATAGGTAATAGTATCCAAAGTATTACTGTGTGTCAAAGGTTGTTAAAAGAAAACAACAGCACCAAGGTTGCACACTGAACAGTCTTAGGCACAACAGAATTAAAGTTGCTTGTAGAAGCTTACTTCCTTTCCTTTTTCATTTGTGCTGTGATTCAATTTTTAGTTACATGATTGCTTGCTATTTTTCCCTGACAGGACTCCTACTTCCTTCAGTGCACAGTGCAGACAGTGTTCACTGAGTGGGCAATTGTTCAATATTTACTGTTGTCCTCATTGTTCTATGGGTGGCCCCAAGCTTTAGTTGTTGTACACTAGTTTAAACCAGTTTTGAATGCAAAATTAGACTTCCTCATAGGCTTTTCTATGTTGTACACAACACAGACTGAATTCTTTAAATTATTCTTGCAGTGCTCCAGCAAAGTAGAGTGATACTTTTGTAGATGAGGAGTTGAAGCACATGGAGATTAAACACACACATTAATTTTGAATGCCATTGTGAGGATTACAGGTCCTGAGTTATGGTGTGCAATCCTTTTTTGTTCATGGCAGATTTGCAAATCACTTCTGTAAGCTAGATGCCAGTGTCTCAAATTTGTGTCCAGAAAAGTTTGCAATTATTGAGTACCTTTGAAAAGTTTGTTATAAACCTGTATGCCTCAACTGTTTTTAGTTAATCTTTAACATGGGTCAGTTATGTCTCTGCTTGTCCTTTTTTTTTTTTTTTTAATTTTCTGGAGTAGCTTTTAAGGCATTTAAAGATTAAAAAATACTTGCATTTCCATCCTTCCTTCACCACAGAATTTTTCATTTTACAGAGAACAGTCTTGCTTACAATATGAATGACATGAATAACACAGGTCCTATAAATTAGTGTATGGTTATATAATTAAATAATATATTATAGAATCATAGAATCACTAGGTTGTGAAAGACCTCAAGGATCATCAAGTCCAACCGTCAACCCACTCCACCTAACTCACTAAACCATGTCCCTAAGCACCACATCTACACGTTTCTTGAACACCTGCAGGGTTGAATCTATTTCCACATGTAACTGAAACAAGTGTGTGTTTGGTGCTTCTGCTCTAATTGCTGAAGAAAGACCTAGTGTCAGCCTTACCCTTTGGCAGGGCTTATTCCACTCCACTGACTCTGGGCACATAAGCATCAGCTCAATTAAATCGCTGAAGTTGGATGCATCCGTGCCCTTTGTGAAAATGGATGGAACACTGAAAACAGTAAGAGTGCTCTGTTTCACTGAACCCAGGCACAGGACCTTGCATTTGGCTTTGTTGAATTACATGAGGTTGGCATGGTCCCATCTCTCAAGCCTGTCCAGGTCTCTCTGGATGGCATCCCTTCCCTCCAGCATGTTGACTGCACCACAGAGCTTGGTATTGTCGGCAAACTTGCTGAGGGTGCACTCGATTCCGCTGTCCTTGTCTCTGACAAAGATGTTAAATAGCACTGGTCCCAGTACTGATCCCTGAGGAACACCACTCATCACCAGTCTCCATTTGCACATTGAGCCATTGACCACAGCTCTCTGAGTGTGACCGTGCAGCCAATTCCTTATCCAGTGGGTGATCCATCCATCAAATCCATATTTTTCCAATTTGGCCACCAGGATGTCATATGGACGGTGTCAAACTCTTTGCAGAAGTCCAGGTAGATGGCATCAGTTGCTCTTCCTTTGTCCACTGATGCCGTAACTCCATCATAAAAGGCCACCAGGTTTGTCAGACACAATTCACCCTTGGTGAAGCCATGCTGGTTACTATTTTTGGTGTGCCTTAGTAGAGCCTTCAGGAGGATTTGCTCCATGATCTTGCCAGGCACAGAGGTGAGACTGACTGGTCTGTAGTTTCCTGGGTCTTCTTTTTTACCCTTCTTGAAAATGGGGGTTATGTTTCCCCTTTTCCTGTCAGTGGACTTCACCAGACTGACACAACTTCTCAAATATGATGGAGAGTGGCTTTGCTAGTTTTTTCCCCAGATTTTTAGGACCCATGGACTTGTGCATCTTCAGGTTCTTTAGATGGTCTCGAACCTGATCTGCACTTACAGTAGGCAGATCTTCCTTCTGCCAGTTCTTACCTTCCTTTCCTGCAACTCGGGAGGTGCGTCCAGAGCCCTTGCTGGTGAAGACTGAGGCAAACAAGTCATTGAGCACCTCAGTCTTCTCCATATCCTTTGTGGCCAGGTCTCCAGTTTCCTTCTGGAGAGTGCCCACATCTTCCCTTGTCTTCATTTTGTCACTGATGTACTTGTAGAAGTTCTTCTTGTTCCCCTTTATGTCCCTGGCTTGATTTAATCTGTCTGGGCTTTAGCTTTCCCAACCTGATCCCTGGCTGCTCAGACAGCCTCTTTGTACACCTCTCAGCTAACCTGTTCTTGCTTCCAGTCCCTATGTATTTTATTTTTCTGCTGGAGTAAGTCCAGAAGCTCCTAGTTCA
This sequence comes from Pterocles gutturalis, assembly GCF_000699245.1. Classification (NCBI taxonomy): domain Eukaryota; kingdom Metazoa; phylum Chordata; class Aves; order Pterocliformes; family Pteroclidae; genus Pterocles; species Pterocles gutturalis. The sequence goes on from NW_010120694.1 coordinate 16,063, forward strand.
TCCACTGAGGCCTCCTGGCATTCTTGCCCACCTTCTTCTTTCTCGGGATGCACTGCTCCTCTGCTTGCAGGAGATGGCCCTTGAATACTGACCAGTTTTATTGGTCCTTCTTCCCTCCAGGGCTTTGTCCCATGACACTCTGCCAAGCAGGTCCCTGAAGAGGTCGAAGTCTGCCCTCTTGAAGTCCAGAGTGCTGTACACCCTCTTTGACCCCCTAAGGATCTTGAGCTGAACCATTTCATGGTCGCTACAGCCAAGGCTGCACTTGAACTTCATGTTACTGACCAGTCCCTCTTTGTTGGTAAGGACAAGGTCCAGCATAGCACCTTTTCTCACCGGTTCCCGTACCACTTGGAAGAGGAAGTTGTCATCAGTGCATTCCAGGAACCTCTTTCGTTGCTGGTGCCCTGCTGTGTTGTCCTGCCCGCAGATATTGGGGTGGTTGAAGTCCCCAATGAGGACCATAGCTTGTGAACGCAAAGCTGCTTCTATCTGTTTATAGAGGCCCTCATCCACTCGGTCTTCTTGGTCAGGTGGCCTGTAGCAAACCCCAAATACAACATCTCCTTCCCCTGCCTTCTGTTCAACCCTGAGCCATAAGCTCTCTGGCAGCTCCTTATCCTTCCCCAGGTGGAGCTCCAGGCACTCCAACTGGTCTCTGACATAGAGGGCAATGCCCCCTCCCCTTCTCCCCTGCCTGTCTTTCCTAAAGAGTTTATGCCCATCTAGTCCTATGCTCCAGTCAAGAGAGCCATCCCACCATGTCTCAGTGATGCCAGTGACATCATAGCCCTGTACACACACGCACGTCTGGAACTCTTCTTGCTTGTTCCACATGCTCCTTGTGTTAGTGTACGGGCATTTAAGTTGGGCCCCCATTGTGGCTGGATTACCAATTGGGGTTCCCTTGTCCTGTACTTGAGGTGCTCTCTTCCTGGCCTGTGATCCTGCTTCAGGCTCAGGACATCTATTTCTGTCATTGGCCTCAAAGTGGGATGGCTTTAGGATCCCCTCCCCCTGCAACTCTAGTTTAAAGCCCTCCTGACTAAGTTGGAAAGCTTGTTGCCAAATACACTCTTCCACTTCTCTGGAAGGTGTACCTGGTCAGCCCCCAGAAGACCAGATTTCTCAAAGTGGGTCCTGTGGTATAAATAGCCAAAGCCCTGCCCATGGCACCACTCGCTTAACCACGTATTGATTTTCTCAATTTTGTCCCTCCTTTCCCTTCCCTTTAACCGGGAGGATTGACGAAAAGACTACCTGTAGTCCTTCACTGCTGCTCCCAATGCCTTGTAATCCCTCTCTATATTCTTCAGGCTGCTTGCAGCTGCGCCACTGGTTCCTACATGAAACAGCAGCAGCAGATAGTAGTTGGTAGGTTGTACAAAGTTTGGCAACCTCTTTGTCACATCCCTGATGTGAGCCCCTGGCAAGCAGCAGACCTCTCTAGATAGCAGGTCAGGACGACAGATGGTTGTCTCTGTACCCCTCAGAACGGAGTTACCCACCACTGTCACCCATCACTTTTTCTTAGTTGCAGAAGTTGCTATGCAGTGGGGAGCTGGTCTGGCTGCCTTACTCTCCTCTGAGGGCATACCTGCAACAGATTCTTTTTCCTCCACTGCCTGCAGAGCCATGAAGTGGTTCTGCAGTGACACCTGAGTCTTTGAGGGAGTTGTCTTCCTCCTGTTGATCTTTGTTCCGGTAGCTTGCCATTTCTCACCCCCACTGCCTTCTGCTTTAGCCAGGTGTGCTGGTAGAGGAGTGTGGGGCTGTTTGGCCACAGGCTGCAAGTTCAGCACAGGCTGCACTTGAAACTGGGTGTCTATCTCCATTTCTGCCTCCTTGATACCACACAGCCTCTTGACCATCTCCTGCAGCTCAGCCACCTGTTGCAGGAGGTCCTCCACCTGGCCGCACCTTGTGCAGTTTGGTTTGCCACCCACCTCTACTCCAGGAGAAAGGCCTGAGCATATCCCACAGACCAGCGTCTGCACAGCCACCTCTCCCTTCAACACCTCCGTCTGGGTGGAGGCATTGGTCAGCTCCAGTGTGGGTGGTGCACACACCCCTGCCAGAGCTGCAGCCTTAGCTTGGTGTTGAGTGCTTACCCTTCTGCCTCGAGGGCCAGTCAGAATGAGAGCCCCTCACTTCTGGACCTGGCAGAACTTCAGCATCCCGCCACACAAGCTACCTCTTCTGCAGCTGCAGTGTGTTGTGGGTGGCGCCCATGCACTGCTTGCCCTCATATATATGTACTCTTCAGGGTGTTTTTGTCTAGTTTAGAAATAAAAAAACTTAGTATCTCTTTTTATCTTCAAGGGAAAATTGAAAGCAGCTTTTAAAAACGTGTCAACTTGGCTTGCTTCTAGGAGCTATTCCATAACTTTCCTTATCTTACTAAAGAAGCATTTGTAGGTGCCCAGTATTCTCTGAGGATGTCTGGGTGTGTGTTGTTCTAGCATACAATTTGTATCAGTCACTTTTGCTGAAGAGTTATCTTTTTGTATCTCTGATTAATGTAGTTTTACTTAATTCCTTAGATGCATATGCTGATCAGTAAGATAGAAATAGATTTGGGGAGAAAAAGCAAAAAGAAGTTTGTTATAAATGTGACAAATTGAAATAACATAACCAGAAGAGCAATTGACAGTGTTAATTAACTAAGCAATTTGAGTTTAAGAGTAACTTGAAAATTATCTGTAAAATATAGTTAAGAATAGGGATGCTTTTCAATATTATGGTATGATTTGAACCTTTGCTGAATTAGTAGCATAGTGAAAAGAATGCTAATTTCCCCACTTTTTTTGTTTTGTTTTGTTTTGTTTGAATGGCCTTCCCTTTGTGCTTTTAGTTTGTCTAAACTAGTTTTCTTGGCCTTAGGGAGCATGCTGGGCTCTTCTGTATGGAATAGCCTAGTTTGAGGCCCTATTTTAGCCTTTCTTCCCTCAAATCAACTTGGAACAAAACAGGGAAAAGAGTTTGTAAATCATTACTCGTCAATTCAGTTAGAACATTCATAGCCACTTGCCTTGGAGCCACAGCTCCAAAGATGGGGTTTTGGATAAGGTTTTTATATTTTTTGTTAAGCAGCTCTGTCAAGGGGAAGAAAGAGAGATCTTCAAGTAACCATGCAAACTGTGTGTAAAAATTCCTCTCCAGTACCATAAACTGACTGCAGTCAATCCGGAGACATTTCTGTAATGGTGCTTTGAAGTGTGTCTGTGTCCTTGTGCTTGCAAGCAAAGCAAAACTTTGGATTCCTTTTCACTGCTTGCATTTTTTGATCTCTATTATGCCTATTTGTTGTTTCTTTCTAGCAGTAGCAACCTTCTGTTCTGTAAATAGAGGTTAGCATTAGTTATGCTGGTACTGGTCTTTAAGGTCTTCAGACCTTAAAGATCACCTGTCAGATAATGCATGCGTGTTTCCTGGTGACACTCACAGTTCATACCTCATTCACAGCTGAAAGGTATTTTGGAAACAAGCATGATCTGCAAGTCTTTTGGTAAAAGGATGCAAGCAAATGAAGTACAATTAGAGTATTTAGTGGAGAGGTCTGTGTACTTCTGCCTCACATGGAGCTGATGAAGCAGGAGTACTACTCACAGCCTGCTAGTAGATGATATTTCTTTAACTCTTGGAGTGAAACAAACTCTCTGTGTATGGGCTTTTCTTTAAAAGTCACCTTGCAGTTTAGTTAGCAATCCAGCCTTATACGATATGTATTTCTGTAATAAATGCTGAGGAATCTTACGATGGGATTAACAGTAGCTTATTTATCAGTAAGTTGCTTGGACTTGATGATCCTTGAGGTCTTTTCCACCTTAATGATTCTGTGATTCCATCTGGGGTTGTTTAGTCTAGAGAAGTGGAGGCTGAGAGGAGACCTGATTGCTCTCTACAACTACCTAAACGGAGGTTGCAGTGAGGTGGGCTCTTCTCTAAAGTAACAAGTGATAGGACAAGAGGAAACGGCCTCAAGTTGTGCCAGGGCAGGTTTAGGCTAGATATTAGAAAAAATGTCTTCACTGAAAGAGTGATCAGGCATTGGAACAGGCTGCCCAGGGAAGTGGTGGAGTCACCATCCCTGGAGGTGTTCAAGAAACGTGTAGATGTGGGGCTTAGGGACATGGTTTAGTGAGTTAGGTGATGTGGGTTGACGGTTGGACTTGATGATCCTTGAGGTCTTTTCCAACCTCAGTGGTTCTATGATTCTAAGTGAACCTGTCTGAGATCTTATTTCTGACGAGACAGGATAGATGGATCTGCCCTGTGAGCAGTTGGTCTTCTCTTCACCCATCTAGGCCAATTTTCTGAAGTGTGATAGCTTAGTTTAGGAATGTTGGAAATTCTCTAATAGCATGTTTTCAGTTTTTTTAAATAACTTGTATCACAGTGGCTAAAGCTGCACGTTCGACTTTCTGTCTAAATCAGATGATGTATCTTTTTTTTCCCACATAGGTGGGTTTTTGTTCTTTGTTGGGTTGGGGTTTTTTTCATTGCGTTTTGGGGATTTTTTTGTACCGTTTGCTGCAGCAATGTTCTCTCTGTGAGAAAGCTTAATCAGAAGCTTGTTTGGGTTTTGTTTTTTTTTTTTATTGGTCCTGGTTTGGTGGGGTTTGGGTTTGTTTGTTTGGGTTTTTTTTAACTGTATGCCAGATGCAGTTGAGTTCTTAGAATCATCTGTACTGTTGCACTTCTGCCTGGTTAGTAGTTTTTCAGTTATTGGTTTATTATGTTCAGGTGGACAAACTTGTGCTAGAACTGGAACAGAGCCGTAACCTTAGCAATACAATTGTACACATTGACATGGATGCCTTCTATGCAGCTGTGGAAATGAGAGACAATCCAGAGCTGAAGGAAAAGCCTATAGCAGTGGGATCAATGAGTATGTTGGTAAGGCTGAATGTCAAGCTAATACAGAAATCAATTACTTGAATCTAAAGCCTAATAAACCATACAGTAAATAACATAATATGATGATACTGTTATATGGAGAATTTTTATAAGTGTGGAAAAAATAACAACAATAATAGAGGAAGCATCTGTTCTTACACTAGACCATGTAAGCTGGATTTTATTTTTCAGTAAAAAGTGTACTGATGAAAGTTTAAAGGATATAAACAGGTTGAAAGGTGGGGCGGGGGGAGGAATGCGTATAAACTCTCAGCCTTGTCAGTCTTTTCTGTGTTGAGATAAGTGATTAGAACTTGATAATTTAACACTGAACTTCAAGAAAAACTTGATTACTGAATACTAAATTTATTTAATCTCTCCTAAGTCCACCTCAAATTACCACGCTAGGAGATTTGGTGTACGTGCAGCCATGCCTGGATTTATTGCTAAGAAATTATGTCCACATCTAACTATTGTACCATTAAACTTTGAAAAATATGGCAAAGTGAGTAAAGAGGTAAGTCTGAAAGTGCTCTCTAACCAAAAGTCAGTGTGCTTGGTTTTAGACTGTCAATACATGAGTTCTAGAGAATATGAAAAGTGGTAGTTTAAATATTTTAAAGCTCTTCAGTAATGTGTCTTTGAACATAAGTTAAACAAAACATCGGTGCTTTTGGGCAACGAGATGAAAAAGCATTGCATTCACCCATCTTGCCATTTTAATGAAGTGCTGATGCTGATAGAGATTTTAAAAACTGTGTGGTGAGCTAGTGATACCACTTGAGCCTTGTTGTTCTTAAAGCTTCAAAACCGTGGAGCATGATATAATTACTCGGAAGCTGCAAGTATATAGGAAACATGGAGCTAATACTTTAATACAGCACATAATCATAATTTGGAATGCTAATTATTGGAGAGAAAAGCAAAGAGCATTAGTGAGTTCTAAATGCAGACTCATTTGTTTTACAAGAAGGGACTTGAAATAAAGAGCAAAAAAATTAGGGAGAAAAGAAATCACATTTTGCTTTAACAAAAGTAATTTCATTTCGTGCCAGGAGAAATAGTTAGGATAGCCAAAATTGCATTTAAAAAAAAAAGGAAAAAGAAAGAAATAAAAGAAAAATCTTTTTTAGGTCTTAAATTAAGCTAGTGCATGGCACAAGTCTCCTCACTTCAATAAGGTTATACCAAAATTTATTTATTTATTTAGCCTCACTCTCTGCACATAAATAAAGTAAGCTAGTTGCTAATTTTGATCTCGTTTGATTTTTCTCACTTCTGTCATAAAAAAGCATGTACAAATATGGGTATTTCAGAATGAGTCTGAACATGTTAAGGATCTTGGATTTCATTATATGTATTGCAGTTGTTGTCTGTTGGGGTAAAATACTAAAGGTTCAGGTTGATTTTGGTTTTTAGTTATGTTTTTCTCTTGGGATTTGGATTGACAATATTTAATTTAATTTTGTAGTTGAAAGTTGAGCAGTGAATCCTATTTTTAACCAGTTTCTGAAAGAGGAAATGCATGTGGACAGATGTTGTGCTACCTAAGAATTTGTCCAAAACTGATAGAGAAAACATGATACAGTCAAATTTTCCTCCTTGTTTAAAATAAAAAGAGAGAGGAAAAAAGAGGAGAAAAGGTAGAGATTTTGGGTTGACCATTTAATTTATTATGTTGCCTTTTGGGAAGATGCACTTTTCACTAAAGGTCTTTCTAACAAGTTTTGCCTGTGGCATTAACCAGTCTTCTAAAACATGGACTATAACTTCAGTTGAATGTAATTTAAAACTTAGATTTCTTTTTTTAACCTTTGCATATGTGATGTTTGACACACAGTGCATAGAAAGGTGCATCAGCTCATGTGCTGTGCTGAGTTTTCAGGTCCCCAAAGTTTTATTCAGATGGTTACTGCAGTGTCTGTGAACCTGGTGCCTGTGGAGTCCTTATACACTGATCTTAATGGTGTCTGCAGTAAAATACAGTGCTCAACATCTGTTTAATTCTCACTTATTATTGATATCTGGCTACTTCTGAGAAGCAGTACTATAATTTTTCAATATCAATAAATAATTTGTACTATAAGTATCTTTAATATTGACTGGTCATCTTGAAGTTTCGGAGTGCATTTGTTCACCTCATAATTGTGTGTCAATCTGCTCTTACAGCAACAAAGCTTTAAACTTTCACTATGTGTTTATCAAGGTTAGAGAAATACTGATGGAATATGATCCCAATTTTATGCCTATGGGCCTAGATGAAGCCTACCTCAACTTAACAGAGCATTTGGAGGAAAGACTGAACTGGCCTGAAGAGAAGAGAAGATTCTTTTTTAACACAGAAAGCACTACAGAAAAACGTAAGCAAATTACTCTCTTTCCATGCAGTCACCTGGCACTGAGGGGACAGACGATTTATTTTAGGGATCTTTGGCAGAATGATGACAGCACTAAATCATAGTTAAAATTTAAGCTTTACTTTCTTAACAGGAAATTATGATTAATGTGGCACAGAATTTATGATTAGAATGGCACAGGGTTTCTGCAAGCAGAATCAGTGTGGTACAATCTATAGATAGCGTAATACAGAATTTAAAATACAACTTAACTTGTGATTTCTAATCATGTGCACCCTCTGCAGATCATCTTAATGGTTTGCTCTATCAAGATAACAATCATAACCTAGACTTGAGAATTGCATAAAAGATTTAAGAGTCACTCCCTCAGTCCTCAGAGGAAGCAGAGGATGGTGGAGGCGT
>NW_010120695.1:0-13050 GCF_000699245.1 Pterocles gutturalis
TCTTTTCCCCTTACCCCTTTAATTATCTTCCCATATCCCCGGGAGCGGGGAGAATGAGCGAGCAGTTGCCTGGTATTTGCTGTTGGTAGCCAGGTGGGTTAAACCACGACAAAACCCTGCATTTGGGTGCCTGTGTTCATTGACAAACCTGTGAATAGGGTTTTTTTTCTTTTTCTTTTTTTCATTCCCCTTTCCCTTGAGTGGTTTACCCATCCTCAGTTATGAAATATATTGCGTGGCAATTCCAATTTATTCATGGTGAGAAATGCTTCCCCCTTTGAACTTTCAAAGGCCGCCTACATAATGGAAACACAGTTTATCTTCCACGCACTCTAGGCAGAGAAGAGAGTAATGCTTTCAGCCTCTTTTGATCCTCAGTGTGAAGGGAGGCAGTGTGTTTAATTCTGAAACACGAAGAAGATCTCTTGAAAAAGGCCTGTGGGCAGCATCTTTAAAGCACAGTTTCTGCCTGTGGACTGTCAATGTGTGAGCTTATATATCTCTGGAACTGCTCTAGAAAAAAAAAACACATCTGAAGTGGTGGCCATTGGGTCTGTGTAGCTTTAGAAACAGCAGCATAAAATCAGGCTTTTTTTTTTTTTGACTTATTTAATTCCCTTTCCTCTCCTGACTTCCCTTATGCTAATGACTACTTTCTGTCATGTCTCTATTAAAGTAGGGAATGCAAAATTGCAGGGCTGTTTGAGGGCTGCTTTACACAGAGCAGTGTGTGGTGTTAAAACCACAAGCTGAGCAGCAGCTGGCGGTAGAAGCCCGACTATATCTCTGGAGCTGGAGCCAGGGTTTAAGACATGGCCACTAAAGCATGTGCTGGTGTCTGTTATGGGTAGATGCAGAAGCAGCTAACAAAGCTGGAGCTTAACCTCAGCCCCTGACCTATCCTTGTGTTTCTATCACCTCTAGATGAAAGAACAAAAGCTACTTTATTTGCTTCTCTTATTATTATAAAAACATAATAATAATAACCATGCCACAGGTGAGTTGAGGTGTATTCTTTTTACTTGTTGCATAAACAGCAGCAGCCCAAGGCACTGCCAAAACACAACCTTGTTTTGTGGGAGACAAAATGAGAAGCAGTGGATCAGTTCCTTTGGGTACCAGTTGTTGCAGTGAAGCACTGATGTTCTAGTGAGTGCTTGCTGAGCAGAGGAAACGATAGAAGCCTGGCTCTTCTAGGGAAAACTTCTCCATGAGATAAACCTCTGTCCTGCAATGACTCTGGAATGTACTTGGTTTACTTTTAAGTTTTGGAGTGCAAGAGTTTACTTCTTCTTTATGTATGTGTAAGGACATGGTTTTACCATTTTCCCTAAATTTGTAATGCTTCAAGAATTTCCTCTTGTAGGATGTGTGTCACTTAGAGTGGGAGTAGTGAATAGTTGGAAAAAATTCCTGGCCTCACAACATCCAAGGTATATGGTGAGGCAAGAAAGGGCAGAACTAAAGTCTTCCCAATTAAGATCAGGAAAAAAAGTCTGATTTTCATCTGAATTGCAGCTGAGTTGCATACATTTTTGTGGTTAGTGTTTTGTAGCCTGTCCTGCCAAAAATCTTCCACTTCTTGTGAATAATGAGGCTAGAAAGGGAGAAAAGCCAGTATTTGGGAAACACAGCTGTGAAAGACAGTGAGAGGAGGTGGAGTCAGCATCTTGCAGCAGAATGTAAAAACGAAAAAAAGGGGGTAAAAAGAAAAGCCTGAACATACTAATTGCTGTGCATAATTTGCTGTTGTTATAACTGCAGTATAACAAGTACATGATCTCATCTGACCCTGCCATTTTTCCCTTTTTGTCATGTGGTTGACTTCTGTGAACCTGGTAAACCTGGAATATTCTGTGTCAAAGTATTTGCTTATCCTCTTCCTAGAAACCAATACTTACCGCACCCCTCTTTATGGACAGCCCTCCTGGTGGGGGGAAGATGATGCAAATAACAAGGAGGACAGAAGGCAAGAGGAACATTACTCAGGTAACAGAGGTGATTTGGGGTGGGAGAAGATGGGGGGCAACAGAATTTCTGCACACTTTTGATCTCTGCTGTGTGAAGCCATCCTGCTTCAAGGCTTTAATTAACACTTTTTTCATGTTCATATTTGCACATTCCTGTATGTAGATTGCTGATGATGAAGCCAGAATAAGGGAGAATTTAAATGTTTCCCCTAAAATATCTGAATGTTAGAGATAGCAGTTGTGGAATAATTCAGTATGGATGAGAAAGGCCTCGCTAAGCTTGTTTGAGATGTAGTTATACAACAGTGATGTGTCTGTGATTGTATGCAGCCCACCTGACTAAACCATCCACTGTATCTCCCAAGAGTTTCCTATCTAAGAGGCACTTAAGAGCTGATGCATTGACTGGATTTGATTGATGTGGAAGCAACCTGTTTCTCACCTCGTCATCCTTGGAAGCCGTTTAGTCTTAACCGTTCCTGTTGTTGTGAATCTGTATGCATGGAAGGTGCATCTTTTTTCACTTGTGCAGTAAAACTGATGTTTCTATCAAGCATATGCTTTATTGCACAAAGAAGTGTTTTATTTTGATGCATGTGCAGCCTGTCCTCTAACAGAGGAGGATTCTGATTAGCAGCCTTCTCAAAAGTTGAAATAAAACCCTCTAGCCAAGAAGTTTAGGTACTACTGAAAAAATAGTGGTTTTATCACTGGTGATGTTACAGAATTGGATGTTGATCCAGCAAAAACATGCCTGTGATTAGCTTTGCACACTCAAGCTTTTCCTTTAAACTATAGAAAGTTGAGTAGCTGTGCATGTAAGTGAATTCAGCAAAATGAAACAGGATCTTCCTTCCACATCAGCCCAGGCAGACAGAAACCTTAAAATGCCACCAACCGCATAAGTTCTGTCAAAACATGCAACTCTGCATGTGTCTGTGTGCTCAGCTCTCTCTGGGGAGCAATGGAAGAAAGGACAAAGTGAATGTTGGTCAGACCACAGCAGTGTAGTAAACACTGATTTTGGTGATGAGGCCAGAGTACAAATCTATCTAAAATGGAACTTGGGTTTTTTCTGTAGTACATTTCAGCTAATGTTTGTGAATTTAAGGTTTTCTTTCCTTTTTTTTTCCCTTTTGTAGAAAGATCCAAAGAGATAACCCAACATGAAGAGGAACTGAATGGTAATATCTCTACTTATAGAGATGCCCAAGAGCAGTCTGTGTTTGCCTTTCGGAGAGAGCCAAGTTACTTTGAGATTCCAACTAAAGAATTTCAGCAGCCATCAAAATCTCCAGAAACACAGGTCCATGAGATCCCAACAAAGGATGTTGATACTGTAGTAGCCCCCGTTGTACAGAGTCATGCTTCTTTCACCATTGAATTTGATGATGGTACCCCTGGTAAAATAAAGATAAAAGACCACGTAACTAAATTTTCACTCAGACAGAGAAGACCGTATAGTAAGGAACCAGCTCATACCGAAGTGATGTCAGCAGAGAGCAAAGTGGCTGACTGGCTTGTCCAGAATGACCCAAGCTTGATGAGACGGCAGTCTCCAGGAGAGGATGTGTACAGTACAAAGAGTGACCTTCCAGTTCATGTGAGGACGCTTAAAGGTGAGTGAATGTCTTCACCTGGCCCTGAAGTCATGTGTGATGCTGACCTGAGGACACTCTAATCTGGTTCCTCTACATCTGTAATGCCAGCTCGGCAGTTAACAGTGATTGAAAAAAAGATTTTTATTTTTAAATGCCTAAAATAATTTCCATGTCATCAGGCAGGCTAGTAAATACATGTATTTCACTGGGTTTTCTTCTGTTGGCTTCTCCTAGCTGAAGGAGTTACTTTTCTTTTTAGCCATAGTCCAGAAGAGGCTGAGTATGGTCATCCCGATGGCTGTACTGACCAGAGCTACTTGGTCAGATGACCAGAGGTCCTAACACAGAGCCTGGTGATGGGATTGAAATATACATGATCACCAATGGAGGAAATTATTGTGCTATAGAAGAAGGTTTCTTCTCTTAAACTAAAGCTTCTCTGAAATCCTGCTCTGTTCATAAACTTCAGATTTTGTGGACTTGTGTCCTGTTAAGTGTGTCACTGTGAGAAATTCTTTGGGGATTTTCAGAAGTGTGAAGTGTAGTTTGGAGCCCAGTTTTTAGTGCAGCTATGGGACTCATGATTCTCATGAGTCTTTGACTTGAATGTATTTTGCAAGATTTGAGCTTGCTTGAATGCCTCTCTTGGGCCATGCACTGAACAGCTAGGAGGAGACCACTGATTCCTGTGTTCTCGCTGCCTTGCAGGCCTCTGGAAAAGCTGTTGTTTTGAACTGCAACTTTAACTGATGAACCCGTATTGAAGGTTACTGGACTTAATTGGGCTTGAGGTCCTTCTTAAAAGAGAGCAATACCTTGTTTTCCTTTGAAGGAGTATTTGTCTGGTCCTTGTTGGAACAAATCTCATAATATGAAGAGTTTTACCTATTACACCTCCAACTTGCTGTTTTGTGTACAGTTTTTTGAGAAGCCCCTGTGGTCAAAATGGTCTCACCTATCTAGTCCTGGGGTTTGGGATGGCATGGAAATTGAACTATTTTGTTGTCATTGCTTGTTACTAGTTCTTCCCAATAAGGGACAGTGTTGAGGTGCGCTGCTTGATTATTTAGGGTCTTATTTTCAGTCTGCTGTGACTGTGTGATAGAGGGGTTTTGGTATTTGGGTTGTAGGGGGTTTTTTGTTGTTGTTGTGGTACTGAATTTTGTTGACTTGTGGAGGACATTGTCAGGGATGCAAATGTGCTTTAGTAGTTTTGCTCTTTCCTCTTGGAGAAAACTAGAGAGTTGGGCAGCTGCTGCTTATCCTAGGATTGTCGTGAGCGATGCACAGGAACACCAGACTGACTGCACTTGCCTCTTTACAGTCCATAAGGCATGGAAGGAAGCTGAGGTAATTTAAGGCATAATTTTCGTATCAAGAAATCAAGTCTGTGGACATTTGATTAAAACATACAGTGTCGGTGGCCTGAGGAGTTTACCCACCTCTGCTTTGACAGAGGATAGGGTGTGATTTATCTGAGATAGCTGTGTAACATGTTCTTCTGGCAGGGCTAATTTGGAAGATATCTTGGAGGCTACTGCTGGCTGCCTACCCGGTTTGGGTCTTCAGGATCAGAGATGTCCACCATCGGGGTTCATTAGTAACATCTGTTCCCTTTCAGGAACAATGTGGACGTAAAGCCTGGTATCAAGACTAGAGAGTTCAGGCCTTAGCAGGTTGAGGGGACATGCATGGTGTTCTGCTGGGGCATCCATGGGCACAGTGAGTGTTCTTCCCTGTGTCCTGACCATTTTACATTCAGCAGAGCCAAGACCCTTTAATTTAAGAACTTTCACTTCTAAGGACGAAGCTTATCAGCCCTCAGGCACAATGCAAAGTTTGCTGGCTTCCTTCATTGAGGGTGTGAGGAAACTCTTCAGAGGACTGACTCCTGGGTTGATTGGATCTTGTATTAAATTCTAATCATTTACAGCTAACTCGAGGTAATAAATAGTCTTCACTCGTGTGTCTGGAGAACTTGCAAAGTAGGTTTGAGCAGTTTTCCTTTCAAACACGTGGTATTTTAGCCAGTATATCTTGCTGCATATTACAGTCTAGAGCGCAGAGACCTCTTTCCCCGTTCTCCCGATGACAGGTTCCTGGTCGTTGACTGAATCGTGTTGTGTGCCTTCACACCCGTTTCCTTCTCCAAAAAAAGGTTTGTTTTTGTTTTACTTTTACCTTTTTGTTTTACTTTAACTTACTTTCTGAGGGTCCTGAACTCAGGTTCTGAGGGGCAGACCGTCACTGATACAATGAGAAGGTTGTAAAGGTGGTTGTCGCTAAGATAAGTGAAAATAATTATAAACTTATTTAAGCTTAGTGAACTCTTAAGTATTGATTAAACCTTTGCTTGGCTGGTGATAGAATGGTGTAACTCATGAGAGTGTCACAGTGTGATTCTTAAATCTTCAGGAAAAGTAAAGAATCCTGCAAATTCACTTTTCTGTTAGTCTCTGGTTTATTTCCCTCTTGAAGAGTGGGGTAACATGGATGCGTGCACTCATAATGCACTGATCCGGTCTTTCATCGTGGGGATTTGGTTTCATGGGATGCAGCGTGTGGGATTTATTTACTGATCCTGCAGAGATGTTTCTGCTCTGTAACAGAGAGAACCTAATGAGGTGATCTTAGACTACAGTAATTGGACAGAATGGCAAAATAATGCCATAATTTTTATTTAAATGGAAAAAAAGAAAAAGACAAAGCATTAGGTGTCTAAAACAGGCAGTGATACAAAATCAGAAACCCTTGGGGTTGAGACGATTTCTTGAATTGGTTTTTGAAAACTTGATAGCCAACCAGTTACGAAAAGTGGGGTCAGGTGACAGCTGCCATCTTCTATTATGTCCTCTGATGGGATGCAATCCCTGTGCCACAGCAGATGCCTTTGGAGTTGTTTAATCTTATAGGACTTTTTTCTTTTAACTGAAAAGGTAAATTTCATCTGGGAGGTAATGACAGGGCCACAGCAACTGAGAATATGAAAGTCAAATCTGCATACCTTGTCTCCAGGCAACAGGCACGAGGACGGGACGCAGAGCGACTCCGAAGACCCTGTGGCGCCCAAGGTAGAGAAGGAGACGACAACAGGCAGTGAACGTGCGACGGAGCAAACTAAACTGCAACGCCAAATGAGGCGTGATCCCCACGAGATGCTGCACAACAAGCAGGCTTTCGTCATTGAGTTCTTCGAGGACACGCCGCGGAAGAAGCGGTCACAGTCCTTCACGCACAATGCTCACTCCTCTCAGAGCGACACTGATCCAGGGCAGAAGACCAAAGTTGACAAGCGTAAGAATGCGTTGCCGGCAGAGAAGCTGGGAAATGCAGTGCCACCATCCCACCTCGGGACCCAGGCGGGCAAACCTGGTAACAGCTCCTCTGGGACCCAAAGAACTGGCTCCTTCAAGAGGGAGAAGGTGGACGATCGGATCAACTCTTCGTCCTCCTCTGCATCCAGAGCATCAGCCAAAACTTATGGGAGCGTTGGGAGGAAGTCTAAAATGGCTCAGGATTTTATGGCTGAGTACTTACGGGAGACTGCTCAGTCTGGGAAAACAAGTGCTGAGAAACCAGCACCTCTGCCCATGCCAGTAGCTCCACGTGTGGTTATATCGTCAGAACCAGAGTCTGCCCCTGCTCCACCACCGGAGGTAAAGTCTGCCCAGGGCAGGAGGAATGATGAGGAAGACAGCGTGAGTGAGACAGGCACATACACCATTGAGACAGAGTCGCAGGATAAAGAGGTGGAGGAAGCGCGAAAAATGATAGATCAGGTAAATGCTGCTTTTCTGTGCTTGGCCAGTGAGCTAAGGGCTGAAGGCCTGGCCTTCTGCATCTTGTGCTGGAGGGCCTCACTTCATTAGCTGTTGCTGTGAAAGACTGCTCTCTTTTGAATTGGATGCAGTGGGGGTTTATGGTTAGAGATGGGAAATCATCCTGGGTGACCTGTGTTAAGGATAGGCCTTGAAAAAAACAAGAGGCTAGTCTTTAAAAAACCCCAACAAAACAACAGAATTACAAAAAAAAAAAACCAAAAACAAAAAACACCCACAGAGTGTAAGGCGGCAAGGTAAGCCCACAGCAAAAAGCTGCCTGACTTCCAGAATGGGATTTGGATGCAAAAGTGCAAGAGTGGGCTTGCCATCTGTTTAGAGGAAGGGCAACAGCAGAAGAAAGATCAGGCAGATCCTGCTGAGAGCCATGGCTGGGAGCAGCTCTGCTCTCTAGGACTGCTTCCAGGCCTCTGCCTTGGCATTGTGTTAACCTTCTGCCCACTGGTACAAAGACGGGAGCTCCAGCCTGTCACTGATGCAGCATCCCATGGTAGGCCAAAGGAAACGCAGGTCCAGGATTGGTGCTCTTGAACTCTCATGAGCCTTAGTGGTAGGTGGTTCTGTGGCAAGTGGCAACTAGTTGAGATAGTGAAGGGCAAAGGCAATCTTAGATGGATCTGTACTTGTTTGGATTTTGCAAAGTGAGTGATGGCCTAAAAACAAGACTCCAGAGATGAGGGAGAGGCTTAAAAAACCCCACCCAACTAAGCAACCGCAGGGCAAACTAAAGTTTGGCTGATTTTCAGGTTTAACTTTCATCTGTGGTCTATTACGGAAACAAAACTGGCAAGTTGCAGTGAAGATTTAGTGAAGTGCAGGCAGGAGGATTGTGAGGTGTAAAGGAAGCTTTAATTGAACCTGGCTTTAGAGCTTTGTATACAGTGTTCTGTGAGCCTGGATCTAGCTTCCCTTGTTTGTTTAGTTATTACACTTGTTCCTTAAATTTTGTTTGAAATGTGATTGGAAGCTCTCAGGGCAGGGTGTTTAAGCCACAGCAAGGCCTTAGTCCTGACATTAGATGGTTAATTGTTCTGGTAGGGAATATGAGGAAAAATGCCACAAAAATACAATTATTTCTGGGGAGTAGTCTTGACAGCTGTATGATTCGGGCAGGCAGGCTGGCCAAGTTCTGCTCCTGACTCTGCCATGGACTTGGTGCAGTGCAGACCTGCCACTTGGGAAACAACTAATAGCTGGACCTCAGTGTTTCTGTCCAGGAAGAAAGATGATATGAATTCTGGACTTGCTGAGGTTTTGAGGGGACTCTGCTTTTTGTCGTCCCCACCACCACATGCATGCTTTTTTTAGATAGAAGTGAGAGCGGAGAACTTTAAGGCTGTCTCAGCCCAGCCTAGGGTACCATCAATGGTGGCATCTTCATCTGAACTACTTGTAGTCAGGGAAGAGAAACAAGCCCTTCAGAGGCATGGATCTTGATTACTGCCCTAGGAAAGCCTGTTTATCTCCAGAGGGAATCTGGCCAACCATCTCAAACACTCGCCTGTCTCTGAGGTGCATCCTTTCCCAGGTCCTCATGTTGCAGTGGAAGGCTGCTTTGCTCAGCCCACTTGCCACTACAGGCTATGAAAGACCCTGGAGACGGAGCTTTCCCAGCTTTTTCTAATTCTCCGTGAATTATCTGGTAAATAGGTTTCCTGACACTCATCCTAAATTTCTCAGGGCTGAAAAGGGACTCCTTTTCAGTGAAAGTTATGACTGTTAAAGGCAATACGCTGAAATAATGAGGGTGAGAGGAAAGGTAGGCGTGAGTGGGATTCTATGAATAAATGTATTTAAAGCTGCTACTGTGGAGTAGAGAAGAGAATGATTTACTTAGTTTGTATGGAAGTGTTGGCAAGTGCTTCTGGCCCTTTGAGATCATATTTTGTGTGTGATTAATGCTTTGTGGATTAGGATTTTGGGCTAATGTTTTTCTGTTTTCTTGGTTTTTAATCTTTCTCATACAAACACCTTTTCAGGTTTTTGGTGTTCTTGAGTCGCCTGAATTTTCCAGAATCTCTTCAGCCTTTAGACCAATAATTAAAGGTGAAAAAGACGACTCCGGTTCTCATCAGCATTTAATCAGTGAAAATGGCACTAGTCAGAAGTCACCCTTGCTCCAAGCATTTGCCTCAAAAGCTGTGAGTGGGTCGCAGGCTGATGCACAGGTACGGGCAGTCCAGGTGGATTTGCTGGGATGGTGGAGGTGTAGATGGGCTTTCTGTCTGGATGGAAATGTGGTGCCTAGATTGATTTCCATTTTGAGAAGACTGAGTGATGTATGTATGAGAGGTGAGATTTTGTGGCTAGGATTTGGTTTACAAACGCTCTTTCTAACACTGCCTTCCCCACCTTGTTGTAGATGTCTGCATCATCTCAAGGGAGTCAGAAGTGGGTGTCTAGGTGGGCGAGCCTTGCAGACAGTTATTCTGACTCTGGGTCTGTCTCTGGGCAGGGTGATGGAGTTACAGGTAAGTCTTATCCTGACATTATTGTTTAAAGGTGGCTGAATCTAAGGCAGGATGATATGAAAAGCAGAAATTAAGGGCTTCTGTGCATCTGGCTGTGGCTTATTTTCTGTTTTAGCTAATGTATTTGGGGATGGGAGGGACAGAGTGAATTGTTCCCAGTAGAATAAAGATGGAGAGAGCCTCTGGTTTGCATTTCAGAGTCATCCAAGTAGTTCTTAAATGTTATGTTTGACGTGACTAAAGGGCACCTGGGAAGGGGAAAGATCATAAGGGCCTTGGGTGTTAACTAGCCCCGAGTAGTGATTCTTTAGACTGCCTTATGATGCCAGATGAAAGCCCGTTGCAAGTTGTCTTGGACATAATTGCTGTCTTGTGCTTTTTTTTCTGTGCATCTCCTGTCTCTGGCTGTTCTGAGAGTTTTAGGCTGTTCTGGGGTTTGCTGTCAAGTGGCAGGTTTGAAGTGTGGAGATTAGTGTAGAAAACTGGGTATGGAAGGGAGAAGGGGAATGGGAGGAGATGAGGCTCCCATTGTAGCTGGGAAGACAGCTTACAGACCTTCGGGTCCTGTTGGTATGCGAGAGAGGGAGAGCAGTGCTTTATTGTCTTTCATAAACTTTTTTCACCCTTTTTTGGTTGGAAATATTTGTCGTTACCTTCATGCCATCAACAGCTATAGATAGACGCTACTAAGATTAGAAGAAACCTTTGTTTTGGAGATGGCTGCCACTGTTTTCACACTGTGTGAGAACCTGACTCCCGGACTGTTTGTAATATTACCGTAGTCAACTAACCAGTTATCCTGATATTTAAAGGCAGTATCAGATATGAAGTCCTGACCAGCAGCATCAGAGAAATAAGAGCACTCTTTCTATGAAGTGTATCCATACTGATAAACCCACTGATGCTGGGGCAGTGTGCTCTAATTCAGAGCCTCTTAATTGTTATAGGGTCTTTCTCCTGAGACTTTGCTGTGGGATATGATTGTATGAGAATTTGCCCTGTGAAAAACACCATCTATTTAGTCAAATGGACTATGTTGCATAGAATGGCACTTAAACACTGCATCACTGCAGTGGTTTGTCTGATAGTTTTCACCTCATTCCAGTGGCCTGATTTATGGTAGATAGATGC
Source organism: Pterocles gutturalis (assembly GCF_000699245.1). NCBI lineage: Eukaryota > Metazoa > Chordata > Aves > Pterocliformes > Pteroclidae > Pterocles > Pterocles gutturalis. Next base: position 11,013 of record NW_010120695.1, read on the forward strand.
CAGCATCGCTGTTAGCCTCTGAAGTATGTGCTTGTACTGAGAGGTATATTATGGGAGAATGAATCTGAAATCCTGCCTTGAGAGACGAAAGGTGTTGAGTACTGATCCAGCAAAGGAATTAAGTATAGTGTCTGTATTGATAAACCTGAGGAAGCAAGCACCAGCCAGGCCCTATTGATGTTCATATTACATAAAAGCTTAGTTCTAAGCACGTGTCTTGTGAGTACTTTTGTGGATTTGCACTTTGCAGGATCAAGCTTTTCCTAAATAAATAAATAAGTGGTATGGTTGTACAGCAGTTGATTCTTGTCCACTTAACTCTCTTCAGAAAGCCCTGTAGCCCCAAAACCTGGGGAACCAGAAAACACTGTGCCCTTGAGAACAAGGCGCCTTCTTCCCCAACTCCCACCAACCGATAAATCGGACAGCCCCACACCCGCGGTCCTGGTTTGCCAGGAGTCCTATTCTGAGGTTACCAAGAGAACCATCATTAAGGACCACTGTGTGGAAGCCTATGGAGATCCCAGCAGCCGCCTCTTCATCCAAGAAGACTTGGATCCAGATAGCCTCAGTGATGCCAGCAGATCTGACGATGGTTTCAGCACAGAAAAAGGCAAGAAATATAAAGAGAACAATAAAATGGTAGAGCAGATGGCAGAAGACACACGATCAGAGAGCCGGCAGCCAGGAGCCTCCCGGGTGTCTAACGTGAGAGCTGTAAGTGAGACAGTTTCCACTTCATTCTACATTGGTGATGACAGCAACGATGCAGGGATTCCCTCCAAGCTCTCCCTGAGTGTGTCCCATGCTCGAGCAGACAAAGATGGCAAGGATCAGGAGTTTTCCTTCAAGTCTGCTGGCACACCAGTTCCTGGAAAGCCATCGGTCAAAGATGTTAGCGCTTACATAAATGCAGCTGGAAAAGTGTTTATTTCCCTTCATCAGAGTCTTCCTCAAGATCAAGAAAACATGGCAGGAAAGGAAACATCATCTTTTGTGAGGCAGGAAAGTTTTACCAAAGATAAATCAAGCAGTGGTGTTCCTCAAAATAAACTCCCACATATTTCAAGTCACCCTCTGCTTAAAGATTTAGAGGCTGTTCGTTCAAGTCGTATGGACTTTGGTCAAGAGACTCATCTTCTCCTTAAGGACACTGAAACTGCCTTGGCAGCACTGGAAGCCAAATTACTTAGTCAAAGCCAACAGCTGGAGCCCTCGGAAGCTGCTGGTCAGCTAGAGGATTCGTTGTCAGGGGACTCAGACGTGGACACTGCCAGCACAGTCAGCTTGGTGAGTGGCAAAAATGTCCCGACAAGTGCCCCGAAACGCAAAGCGGTTGCAAGCTTGCAGAAGGAGAAATCTTCTTCCACACCGTCCATCCAGGACCAGTCCGGTCAGCCCAGCGCTCGGGACAGGCTGACAGAGAAGCGGAAAACACAAGCACCAGAGCCATCAAACCGTGCAGAGGCCGCCAAACGCTTCCAGATGAAGCGGAGTGCTGGGACTCGAGGGTCGCTCGACTTCACGGATGACGAGAAAAGCTCGAGCTTGCCCTACTTGCCGGTCCCTGATGCGGTTGTGTCTGACCATGAGCACTCAGTAACCCGTCCAGTTCCCAGAAGGAAACCTTTTACTCAGGCCACCAAGGAGGACCACAGCAAAACGACCTCAAATGTGCAGAAAATCCAGCAGGTTCTCACCCGCTCCAACAGTTTATCCACCCCGCGGCCCACGAGGGCCTCGAAGCTACGCCGTGCCCGGCTGGGAGATGCTTCAGACAACGAATGCATTGATACTGAGAAAACAGCCTCCAACCCTGAAACCACTGCTCCGGGCCCCAAGCAGTCCACAGAGACGAAGAAGCTCTCCCGACTGGACATCCTCGCCATGCCGAGGAAACGGGCAGGTTCATTTACTGTGCCCAGCGACTCTGAAACGGCACAGTCGAGGTCGGGGTTTTCGGGCAGGAGTGTGGAGTCCTATCGGAAGACAGGTGTTTCGGAGATGAGAGCTGCAGCAAGGAAAACGGCGGGTGGTG
>NW_010120695.1:13068-35202 GCF_000699245.1 Pterocles gutturalis
GTTCAAGCAGTGTCAAGTACTCTTCCTCATCCAGTAAGTGCTCATACTTTATGTTCCTACCCTATTCCTCTCTTCCTGATTTATAGACTGTGCATAGTTGCCAAGGATTGGTATCTGAGTAATACGAGCACTACATTGGTGAGTACAAACGTCTGTATTAACGAGCAGTACAGAGGTTGAGATTTCCTCTGGGTTTGGAGACAGCAGAGCATCTCTCATATCCAGTGAGATATTATTGTGGTGTTGTCTGTGAGGATATTGCAATTAGCTATTTTTCTTTTTTTTTTTTCCAGTGACTTTGTTTTTTTGAACAGCCAGTTGCCGTTTGACAGGAGCATGTTAGCCATTTTTCTGTTAAAAACGTAGAATTTAATGTCTTTCCAGTGCTACAAGGAATTCTGTTCTGTTTTTCTTTGATTTCCAAGATTCAAAGTTTGCTCCAAGAGAGCTTATAATGGTGTTGATGACAGCTGATGTGCAAGGTGGCAGGTCTGAAGGCATCTGAATCAGGAGAACAAGAAATAAATGTCTCTGTGTTGTAAAGGCTGTACCCTTGTTCCTCCTGTAAACACAAATCTGGAGCTGGACACTACACAGTGATTGCCCCAAGAGATTCCCGCTACTGTGTGTTTTCATTCGCTTGTGTGATAGGTAAGGCAGGTGCACAGTCATGTTTCCCATCCAGGTGGAGGTTTGAGGGCTATCTTGCCCTGTAGCTGTGCACTCAACAGACTCTTGCAATATCAACATTTGTCATATTGAAACCAGCCTTTAATTAAGTGGTGAGAACAATGGCAGACTGTCAGAGATTGGCCCTGAAACCTTTGGTCTAAGTCTGGGTCTATGCCCATCGTTCTTGACCTGCTGTAGATGTGGCAAAGCAGTTCTGTTTGCTTAGGTTTTTAGGAATGATGGGGAGCCAAAAGGACAGGAAGAACCCCTTTGGCTGGTTTCTCAGGCCTGTTGAGAGGGATGCTATTTTCAGCATATCTGTTCTTTTGTAAGGGGTCTTAGAGTTCTGGATGTGTCCTTTTCGTATATTTTCGTACAGTTGAAATAGTCATCCTTCTTGCAGTATTCATTTTTATTGCATGCTAAAAATGTTATTTGCTGCTTGTTCTGATTTGTATTGTTCTAGTGCATCCAGCTTGTTTTATTTTAATGATTTTTTTCCTCACACCTTTGTATATGCATGTAAATCAGAATGTGAATAAGAGTATGTACAGTCTTTTCTCTTGCCTTTTTTGAGATGATGCTATTATTGACTTGTTAAACTATACCAAATCTAAAGCAAAATAATGTGGTCAGAGTTTTCCGAACAGGAGGCACTCTTCGCACTCCCTCTGCCTTTGGACTGCAGACTTCAAATCATTTGGAGAAAAATGATAAGTGTTGGCCAGTTCTTGGTTTAAATGAATTGGTTTTTGATTTCCAGAGCTCTGTAGCAGCATGCTAACACCTTTCCTTGTGCATAGTTGCAGCAGATGATGCTAATCCTTTCTCTGAATTAGCTGCTCTTAAAATACTAACCTCCTAATTCCTTGATAGGATTGTGGACCTTGCGCAAGCTCTAAGTGTACTAGTGTTCCGCATGCTTCATCGTGCTGCACCAAGTGTGTGATGCATGTTCCTGTACTAATGCTATTACCAATGTAGTGATCAACACCTAGCACCCTGTTCCTGGAACCAAAGTGAAATGTTGATAAACTGAACTATTGCACTGTGCCATCAAGACATTTTTTTAGCATGATACAATAACCCTTGAAATCTTGAGTGTCAAGCCTTGGGAGTAAGGAGTCAGATGTGGCTGATTTATTCAAGGATTTCTTACAGCGTTTAGCTAACTGCAGTGGTTTCCAACTCTTCCAAGTGGGCGAAAGTTAATCTTGCTAACAGAGGAACAGAATGAACTATCTAGCCATGAGACAAGAAATGCCAGTAGATTGTCAGGCTATCTGAAGTAACTTTATGTGAAACACACAGATAACATCAGAATAATCCAAGTTGCCAATTCTGAGAGCCAAGGCCTGTCTCCCCTGCTCCTCTGTGTACACAATTTGTTTACTCAGTGTAATTTGAATGGTACTGAGAGAGTTGATTCTGATTTCCCTTGGCATACAGGGATGGAAAATCAGGCTCTTCATTTGAAAATTGCTGTTCAATGGCAGCGTGACCTCTTGATGCTAAATCTGTTTAAAAAAAAAAAAAAGATCTCTCTGCTTGTGGAATATGAGCAATTTTTTTTTTCTGTGTATATGTTTTAATCCTAAACCAAGACATTTATATAGCTATAGCTGACATAGCAATGTCTAGGAATACTTTTTTCACTATGCAGTGAAAAAGCTTCTGCCTCTGCATCTTGTATGCCAGCTTATTTATTTTTGTTTGTATGATATATGATGCTGGCTTAATTCTCTTGCAGTGTTTCAGCATTATAATAATCTTAGTAACACAGTGAAGCTTTTAGGTGTTGTAATTTTGAATAAGTCAGCTGGTTCTGTGTTTGGTGGGTCTTCATTCTCCAGGGCAGGATGGAAGGGAATGAAGCGGTATCTGTAGAGAGCGTAGTGAGGGAGTGAACACCGGGAGCCCAGTTTTCAAATAAGGACATCTTGATACTTCCCATGCAAGGAGGACCTGGTTGTCTACAGATCTGCAGAAGCAGTGGGATAAGTGGACAGCTTCCACTTGGCTCCAGTGGCGTGAACACTCTTTCTTGTAGAGTGTCATTAATGGTGACTTGCAAGGCAGGAGGTGGACGTGCGGGTGTGGACTCTTGAAGCACCATAGTCTGTTCTTCACTCAAAAAAACCTCTTTCTGCTTGTACTCGCAGCTAATTGGTAAGGTGTCTGCAAGCTTGAAAATTGGGCTCTTTTTAGAAAAGGACTGCTGTGGGACTATGAGGAATCTGAAACACGTGCTACTATACACAGAGCTTCTGTGCATGGAAACGCAGGTCTGTGGTAATTTACTACATTGGAGTTGTTAATGCGGTCATTTTGCTTTTCCATTGGAATTTCCCACTCCAAATTTGTATAGGGAATGGGAGCCACAGAAGTGCTCAACTTTGATATAAGCTCCAATACTGTGCTGTTTATAGTTAATATCTGCACAGAAACTCTCTTTTTCTTGTGTTCTTGGGCTAGTTTTATCTTACCTTTTTGCCCTTTTGTAGTTATTCTTCACTACTTTCCTCAATCTGAAACCAATTCATTTTTTATAAGCATCAAGGCGGAGACAACAGGGTTCAGATTACACTTCTACTTCGGAGGAGGAATATGGCTCAAATCACAGCTCCCCTAAACACAAACGCTCCCATACTTCAACAGCAACACAAACACCAAGGATACGTGGCTCTGGGCTGAGCAAGCAGAAACACAACGGCAGAGAAACAGATGACGATGAAGATTTTGATGACCACCCTGACCCCTACAACTTCATGGCGCAAACAGCAGAGATAGCAGAAATAGCCAGGTGAGGTGGGGCTTTATGTAGTGACCCACATGCTGAAACCAGATTGAATTTTTTTGGGTGTTCAAAATAAACCCAGTTGTGGAGGTAGAAGGAAAGGCACTCTCTCCTGTCGTGTGTCCCCCCATCTCCTTCATTTCTGAACATCGGTATGTTCAGACTTGAAAGGTTTTCATGAAGCTTTACAGCCTGTGTTAGGCTCTCTAGAAAATGGCCAAGGTGCAGGGAAACTGGGTTATATGTTGGATTGTTTCTTGTTCAAGATGTGGACGGGTATCCTGTTTTAGCTCCAAGCCTGTTGAAAGATGTAACTGTCTGTACCTGCTTATCTCTGCTTTCTGCTGGAAGTCACTGTGCAGGCAGTGGTTGGTGTGAACTGTCCTAATTCTTTGCAGAGGAAGTCAAATGGATTAGCAAAGATTGAATATGTAAACTTCAGGCTGCTTTGCCTGAAGTCAGTGAGGGAGGAGTAATCAGTCGCTGCGGGGCAGAAACCTCTTTTCTTGGCACAATTGAATCCAAACAAGAAAATCTGTCTGGGCCCCGTGTATAAATGAGTTGTTGCTTAGCTTGATGTTCCTGGATACGGGACCTATTGTATACTGGTGGTCTGGTGGTTGCCTGGAGGACCTTAGCAGTAAAGCAAATAGATTCTTTTTTTAAACAGTGGCATTTGAGGTTTGACATGTCTAATATGCAACTGTGTTATGCCAACTTTCCAGAAATACTGGTCTTCCATTGTACTGGCCATACTTAAAATACTTTCGACTGAGGAAGCCGTCTTCTGTCTGCTTTTGGTCAGCATTTCCAGGTCATGGCTTGTTGCTTGCTGCACTGATCTTGAAAAGGATTTTCTTGCGTGAACATTGCTGTCAGGCTGCTAGAAGGTGTGTCAGCCTTCAAACCAGGCTGCATTAGTTGCACCACACAAAGTGTGCGTGTGGGAGATGCTGGCTTCCCTCTGAGCAGCGTTCCTAGTGCGGGAGAGCGCTTTGGGTTGCAGCAGCTATAAATAAATGGTTGCGTCAGACTTGTCTGCCGCTGCATGTTTCAGGGCTCAGTCACAGAGTCTGCTTCATAATTGCAGTTCTGATTTCCGTTGCTGCTCCCAAATTAACTGGGAGGGGTTTAGAGGAGTCGGAGAGAGTTAAAAGGGATAAGGCCACTTGTTTACACTAAGTGACATAGTGACAGCTTTATCCAAACCAGCACAAAGAGGGGCACCTTAGGCAGGCAGTCAAACTGCATTTTATTATTTCAATTATGCATTTTCCTTCCGAGGAAATGTTTTGATGAACTGACACCCAGCAACCAGCAATGTAATAAAACTGTTTCAAATTAAAAGAAGAAAATGTCTTTCAGATGAAGCTAGCTAGCTGGAAGATTTTTTTTTTTCCTCTTAAAAGCTTTTCTTTAAAATTCTTTAAAATTGCCACAACAGCTACTTCTGGTCTGAAGGGGTTTTTTTTTTAAGCTCTGCTAGCAACAATCCAGAGGCTTAGAAACTTTTTTTGAGATCTAGAGCAAGGAGAGCAGAGCTCTGCAATCGCTGAGTGTTAACTGGATAGCTGTCAAGGGGCTTGAAGTTTCAAGCTTTGATTTCCGAAAACTGGATCTATCTAAGGTATGCCATGCTTACCCAGGTAATCCCTCAGCCCTTCTGGAGAACGTGGAGGCGTACTTTGATTTACAGTCTATAAACCACAAAGGAGAAGGAAAGAGAGTTTGAAATTTTATTATTTAAGTAATAAAGTAAAAAACTTTTATTTGGATGGGCTTTTTAAGGGAAAAGAAAGAAGTCTCAAGGAGAAAAAGTGGCTGTGTTCTCTTAAAAAAATGTAGAAGGAAGGAAGTAGAGTGGATGGGTGGGGAAGCAATAACATAACGCTTCTTTATGGATTGTCTCCCAATACTTTCTGGTAATGTGTAGTCACTAGAATTTGCTTTTTATCAAATCTTCACTTTGAAGCTGGGTTCAGGAGGGGAGTGGATTTATTTTGCTCCTCTTCTATGTAACCAGAGTATTCCTTGGCACCCTGCCAAGGCACCCTCCCAAAATAACTGCTTTCCCTAGCCTCTGCAGAGGTTATAATTCATGAAAACTTTTGGTGGCGGCTCCTTTTATATTTTATGAGTGTGAGGCTTGTTGTGTCATGTCTCCTAATGGCTCTGCTGCATGCCCTATGCTTCAGACTCAGTCAGACCCTGGTGAAGGATGTGGCCATCCTAGCACGAGAGATTCACGATGTTGCTGGAGATGGGGACTCACAGAGTTCATCGGGGACGGGACCAAGCACCTCCCTCAGCTCTGTGCCCAACACTCCTGCTTCCACCATATCAGCGAGAGAAGAGGTAAGATCCCGAAAGACAGAAATCTCTCCCTCTGAATGTGAGAAAGTATACGGGGTATGGTTGCGGTGGGAGCCCAGGGCACCATCCCCAGTTACTGCAGCATTAAAAAAAACCTCAACCCCACCCCCCAAAGACACCAGCAGAAAGATTCACTGCAGCCTATTTAGGGCACTCTTTATTTTGCCCTCCCCTGTGCCACAGCTGGCCTTGCAAGAGGTGGGAGCAGGCTGCATGGATCGAGAGATACGTTGAGTATAGGCAGGTTTGGCTTTTGTTGGGGGCATCCTTAATATGCCTCCAGGAAGCAGGACAGCACTGGTGTCAAAATGTTAGATTTCTCGTATTATTTCCTACAGATCTCATGGCCTTTAGTCTGACTTTGGTTCCTGAAGTTTGCATCTGAGGAGCAGGATGGGGTGGGCATGCCCTGCTGCTGTACCAGGGAGCCTCAGCCTCCCTTCTTGTTTCAGACAATGCACTGCTGCGTGCTCTGGCTTTGTGCTCTGTATCAGCTGTGTATTTTGTACCTCTGCTGTGTCCCTTCTGCCAGGGCCATTAAAACGCTGTCCAGGCGTTTCTTGAATCCCTTTCCTCCATCTGTGTATTGATGGGTGAGAGCAGGGACTCTGCTGTCCAGCCAGCGGCGTGGGCAAGGAGAAGGGCAGTCTGCTTGGGAAGTGCTGTCCTCCAGCTCTTCCCTGAAGTTGTGGCTTCCTCTGGAACTGTGTAAGACAGTTTGCACTGGAGTGGGAAGGAGAGAGGCAATTCCTTAATTTGGCTCACCAGTGCCACAGCGCAGGGACTCAGCTCTGCTCAAACTTGGCTGCAAGGTCACCAGGAGGTTCCAGCTGCTAAAGCAAAATTGCCTTTGCTGTTGTGTAAATCCAGATTCCCTCCTGGCTACCACCAGTGTGGGCTTAAAAAAATACACAGCTCTCTTGATCTGCTGTTCACATGGGCCTCTTGGCTCTCTGTTGTCTTTGACTGCTGCAAGAATTGCAGACCTGTCCTAAGCGGGGTGCAAAGCTGAGAACCAAACTTGTTGCCCTGTCAAGAGAGTCCTTTGAGGCTTCGTGATCATCACTGAAGGTGCAAAGCAGAAGTTTATGGAGATACCCAGAAAATCAGGCGAGTGTGTCTGCTTGTGTTAGGCGGAGGTCGGCTGCAGCCTGCTCAGGGAGGGGTTTTTTCCTGGGGCTGTTTGGAGCTGCAATGCACAAGTGTTTTGCAATAACTTCAGGCTCTGAGAGAAAGTGTTGTATTGCTTTGTTTCCGTGCAAGTGCCACACCTGCAAAACTACCTTTTGTATTATTCTTTTTGAGCAGTTAAGGTGACAAATCTACCGTACTTCTGACTGGCAGAGAAGCAGCGTGCCTGCTTTGTTGAGTGCCACTGAATGGTGTAGCCATAAGTCAGGATATACAGAGGGATGTTTCCTGCTGCTAGAGGAGGAAGGACACCTGCAAAACACAGTGTTTCTACTCTGTGCAAAATGATGGGCTCCAGATTTCATGGTAGTGGTGCTGAATGGTTGGCCAGGATTGCTTGGACCGAGGCAAACTGCGGGTTTCTCTGCGATGTGGCTTTGCAGCGCTGCTGTGTGGAACATGCCAGTCAGCCCCCGCACAGAAGTCCAGAGAGCCAGTGTAGGGCTGTGTCACTCTGTAGGTGATGTTCCTGGCAGTACCACTGCTAGAGCAGTTTTTCAGATCTTACAGTGGTGTAAATGAAGAAACACTGGTAGGAGCCTGTGAGGATAGATCAGGAGCCACAACCTTTGGTGTGTTCAACCATAAAGGCTTTTAACTGGATAGCATCGTGATTTCAGCAGGGCTAGCGGCTGGGAGGCCCTTTAGTTACCCCCAAAATGCCACCATGCATCAGTGGAGCTGCCTTTATGGTAGCGATAGCCAGGAACAGGTTAAGTCAGTAGGAATTTCTACTTGGGAATGCTGAGACGTAGAGATGAATCCTGAATAGCTCAAGATCCCGAACTGCGCATCTTAGGGGTCATGTTATGAATGGGAGTAATATAAACTGATGTGGGTTTAATAAACACACATTATATCTTTGGAATTGGACTAGAATCAGCGGACATGCTTCCCTCAGTGTGGGTGCTGCTGAATCTGTGCTAAAATAATTATTTTGGCTTAATGTAGGGAAGTTACTAGGAAATATTGGAAGATCAGTGTGTGTGATGCAAAACACTGAATTTTGTGAGTGTTTATTAAACAACTTTATATTAAATATTCTAGGAAAGGACACAGCGATGAGAAATAGCTACTGTAGTTACAATAGTAATGTATTGAAACATGTGATAAAAAGAAATACGTGAATAAGAAATCTTTGCTGTCTGTGACTGTCTTTTGTACTGCTGTGGCTCTCAGTGTTGTATGCCATTCTGCTAGCTCTTGATTTTCTACTATAAATATTTATACCTATTCTAATAAAGTGCAGAAAAATGCAGGAAAAATAAGTGCTGATGCTGGGATCACCTTTGAAAGTTTAGCGTTATACTACAAGCTTCACTTTGGACTAGTGTGCGGCACAGCATTTCTCAGCCTCAAATAAACTGTTTTTTAAAATACTTTTATTATGAAGTTTGGTTAAAGATTAAAATAATGAGTATTCTCTTGAAAGTTAAGGTGGAGCCTTAGGTTTAAACCTTATTCTTCATATTCTATCCTTTCAGGTCCAGTGCTGGCTTGGATTTTTGTCAGGGAGGTTTTCAGTTCCCCAGTGCATGTTTGGGGTATTTTTGGTTGGTTCTGTTGCTCTCGACTCTACAGTATATAATATCCTAGATCCCTGACATAGTGAGCTGAGTACCGCCACAAATTAAGCAAAAAAAAAAAAAAACCCCAATCAAACAAAAAAAAGGGTCCAGCAAGGGGACAACATTAACCGCCACAAATTAAGCAAAAAAAAAAAAAAACCCCAATCAAACCAAAAAAAGGGTCCAGCAAGGGTGAAACCTTCACGTTTACCAAGGCCGTGGTTTGTTTGGGATGCCTTGGGTTGTGGGTGTGTAGGTTTTACAGGACCCAGCTTTCTGCAGAGCCGAGCAGTCAGATTGAAGGCTGAACTGCTGCAAGCAGAGTCAAGTGGGTCATCCCAAATCACTGGCCACTTCTGCAAATTTTATCCCTGTGCAAACTTCTTTTGCTTGATCTTTTTTAAAGTCGGTAATGATATATGAAAAATTTACGAGCCCAATTATGTTTGTTAAGTTGTTGTTTAACATACGTGGTATGAGCATTGGTATGACAAGAAGAAATGCTTACGGATGTGACAGAACAGAAAGCATGAGAACAGACCAGGTCACATGTGAAAACCTCCTGGTGATGGGGGAGCAGGTGCTGCCCTTAGTGTGTTTTAAACTGTTTGTGCTGCAAACTGCTGGACTGTAGGAGTATCTCATTCCCTTCTGATGCTGTTTCACTGCTGCAAACTTACTGTTTCTGCACTTCACTAAAGGATGCTTAAAAAAGAGAAACTTATTAGCTAAACATTTTGGCTGTTGTGCCCCTGTACCATAATATCTCATACCTTCTGCTTGTGTATAACCCAAGTGCTATTGTATAGAGTGTGGGGAGCCTGGACCTTGGATGGCACATGGTTTCCTCGCAAGAACTGTGTGCTTTGCCAACCAAAGAGCCTCCTGGGCTGTATGTTTAGCCCATTCTCTGTGCTTGGAGGGCTGCTGGATTTCACTCAGCACAGTCCCTTTCAAAGTAACTGGGGAGCTGCCCGAGACCACCTCTGCAGAACTGGTTGGTGACCAGGACCAACATGGGCTTCAGCGCATGTGGGGGGTGGGCATTGAGTGCTGGCCCTCAGGAATGCGCTTTTGGGAACGTCAACCCAAAATAACCCCAAACCGTGTGTTCTTTTTGATACTTGCTATCACAGTCATTCACTAGCATTGATCTCTTTGTTTCTGTTTTAACACAGATTGCTCGTAGATCTTTTCGGCTGGCATATCCATCTCAGGTGCACTTTCCATCGCATTATTTTTGTATCTCTGTCTTGTCACGTTATTTTCCTCCTCTTCTTTTAGAGTTTTTGTCTGTCAGTCAACCAAACAGGAGCAAAAGTCTTGCCTTTTCTGTTCTTCCTGTTAATTATTTGCATTGTCTGTGGTTTTCTGTTGCTTTTTCATCTCCTCCATGTGTTACTAAATGGTTCCTGGTTAATTTTAGTGTGTCTTTAATGTTGTATTGATATATTAAAACATAAGATAGAAAAACAGGGCCTTTTTGAGTTTTAGCCTAAATTCAAAAAAGGCAAAGATGTACTTTTCAACTACATGCTGCATTGTAAAGTGGAATAGCCCCACTGAGTTTTGTAGGATGACTCCAGTGGGTAGATGTGTGCAGGATTGGGGTCTAGTAATTTGCTTAGGAACCCATACCTGTCTGAACAATACTTAAATTAATCCGTGTTCCTCTGGGGCTTGCCTGAAAATGTGCAATACCTGTGAGTGCCTGTGTGCCTCCTTCCCTACTAATTTTTAATGACTCATTACTCATTATTTCCAAGTTGGTGCAGCACATTCCAGAAGCAAGTCTGAACTACCAGAAAGTGCCTCCGGGATCAGTGCAACTGAAGGATTTTGACCAAAATATGAATGATAACAGAGAAGAGGATCCCTCACGAAAAACGAGGACAAGAAACCGTGAGGAGGCAGGCCACCTTTTTCTTTACTTTATATATGACGTTACTTTAAGCTGCATTACATATACCTGCTCTTTCTAAGCTGCCAAAGGAAGCTACTCAAAAAAAAAAGCACTTCTCAAGAGCCCTGACTTCTAGGTATAGAGACAGTGTTTAAAAAAGAGAAAAGGAGGAACAGAATCACCCTTCTTGCCAATACTGACTGGAAGTATATTTTACACTCTTGTGTAAAACTCCACTAAAACCTGAGTCTTGGTCACTTGTTGTTTGGGAGGAGGCATTTAGTGTCAGAGCCCACTTGGGCTATTTCACTTCTATCTTAAAGAAAACCACAAAAATCTCAACTTTGAAATGTGCAGCACCAATAGTTTAATGACACCTTACCTTTCTGCAACTGGCATCCTGGTTAGAGCTGCCCATGGAGCAGCAGTAGCAGAATCTGGACCTTATGAGGAGTTTTTGCAGCTGGGCTTGAGAGCTGTAGCACAGCTGGCGTGCTGTGCTGTGCAGACAGCAAGCCACTTGTTCTGTGTTATTCCCTCCTACATATGCAATTTGATGCAGTTCTTCTGGGCAGAGAGAGCATGGGAACCTGGAAATTACTGGGATGATGCTGAAGGGTAAGGAAGCCTGGCCTGAAAGTTGAGGTTGGGGATGATGTTGGGATGAGGGGTGTACCAGGGCACTGCTGCTGGAGAGCAGAGGAGCAGGCTGCTGATGCCATACTCAGCTGTTGCTTCTGCTTGCTTTCTGCCTGAAGGGTGAGGAAGCCTGGCCTGAAACTTGAGGTTGGGGGTGATGATTGGGGTAAGGGGTGTACCAGGGCACTGCTGCTGGAGAGCAGAGGAGCAGGCTGCTGATGCCATACTCAGCTGTTGCTTCTGCTTGCTTTCTGCCTGCTGCCTCTGTTTGGGAAGGAAGAGCTGGGGCAGAGGCTCGGGGAAGCAGCACAGGCAGGAGGGGGGAGCTGGGCTCCAGGACAGTCACTCTTCTGCTCTGAAAGGGGGGAATGTGACTGAGACAAGCAGATGGAGGGGAAGCTTGGGCTGAGTCACTGGTACTGATCCTGTCCTGTGTCTGACTTGAAGCAATCCCTCACTCTTCTGTAGAGATGTGCCAAGGCTGAATAAAAGGCACAGGTTCAGGGTGCCTCCAGGCTTTCCTGGCAGAAGCCTGGGGTCTCTGCTGAGACACAGGACTTGAATATTTGGGGTTTGGTGTTTTGTTGTTTTTAATAAAGCAGAATGTAACATGGTGGAATACCTGTCTGTGAAGGTGGCTTGAACTCATATAAATCACATTAGATGGTTTCAGTGAGACTGCTTGTGGGACTTCTTGTGTTGTGATTTGGCTTTTGGGGTTTTTTTGTTGGAGGTACCTGTAAGGCTTGGGAAGTCTTAAGTGTTTTCTTTCAGAAATGCTTAAATAGTTATGTTACTGAAGACATCTCTGTTTCTAGAAAAAAAAAATCTGAACGGGTGGTATTAATCTTTTTGCCAAAGTGCTGCAGCAAAGCTGCACATCATCTTAATCTCCCTTGAGCTTCAAATACCATCCTCACAGATGAAGATCGTTCAGTGGAGATTATTTACTGTAAAAAATTTCTAGTTTTGTAATATGCACTTTTGCTGAAAGTTCTCTGATTTGCCTTTATATTTTAGGTAATCTTTGACAATCTGATGTTGAACCCAGTGTCCCAGTTATCACATACAATCCGTGAAAATACAGAAAACCTAGCTGAAAAAATGAAGTAAGTAATTTTTTTGTCCCTGGCCTGAAATGTTGACTGGCTGCTCAGTTTGTTGACTTGCTGCTTGTGGAAGACAATGCATTGTCTCTTCAGAAAATCTTGTTATTGAGATGCAGGAAATCTAGATGTAGGAAACCATGTTTGTAGTGTACAACGGGTAATATGATTATTTGCCATCTCTCTTCCTCGTATGCTTGGCCTTTTGAATTTTAATGCTGGGTTCGCAATGCCTGTTGATGCCTTAACTTTGAAATATTGCCTGTGCAAAGATACAGCAGAAAATTAGTGGGTTGTCTCCTCTTTCCTTCTTTGTCTCAAGGCTCTTGGAAAGCCTGCAGGTCACCAAGCTTGTGAAATCTCTTCAAAGCTTGTTGTTGCTCTAGAAGACATCAGTTAGGGAAGGACTTTGGATTGTTCCTAAATCAGCCGAAAGGCGCTTTGTTGGGTTGCTAATCCGCTAATCTCCTTTGTTGCCACATCTTGTGATAATTAAGTCTTTTAAACAAGGAGCTTTTGGATAGCAATTTTAAGGCCTGGTCCACTTCTTGTGCTGCAGGATTCTGTTTCAAAACTCAGAAAGGGCGTGGGAGGAGATGGAGGCCAAAATTAATTCAGAAAATGAAGTGCCAATTCTGAAGACATCAAATAAGGTAAGACCATGCAAACAAGTGAAATACTGAGGGCTTTCATCCATGCAAGCTTTTTAAGAAACTGAAACAACAGGCTCTGGCCCTTCTCAAATCCATTTCTGAAATTTCTAGTCCATTTGGATGTGTTGAACTGCTGTTTTTTGTTGCTGTTCGAAGTGCTACAAAGTGAGGTCTTTAGCTGTTGTGTTTAACCAAACTCTTCCCTTGTCCCTTTGTGATTCATCTTCAAAGACCCAGTTCCTTAACAGATGTTCAAGTTCAGGGTCATTAGGCCTCATTTAAACATCTGCCAAAGCATCACCTACCATGTGGTTGCCACAGCTTCAGTTGTAGACCCAGCAAATACGGTTAGTGCTAAGCATACATGTAACAGTGTGCAGGACATGTGTAGCTTGGTGCTGCAGGAGTATGTATGTGGCCAATTGCTTTGTCTGGTCTTGGAGCTGAGTTTACAAATACCTTAATGTATTTGATATTAAGGAGGATGTGGAGGAGCCTTTGTACAGGTGATCTGGCTAGCATTTCAAATCTAAAAACCACTGTGGCTGTGAACTGGGTGGTTCTGTAGCACTTGCTGAAATGATGCAGAGCAGAGGTCCCTGTGTACTGACCAAATGCCCCTTGGTACAGATAGTAGCTTTGTCTTTTCTGTTAAGCAAGCACAGTTGGAACTGACTTTGAATTTTCTTGATCAGATAAGGCAGAAGGAGTAAGACTAGATTCCAGCATCTGCTGAGTACTTTGTTGCTTAATTTTCCATTCTGATGCTTTTGTTTCTAGGAAATCAGTTCTATCCTGAAGGAGCTCAGGAGAGTTCAAAAACAGCTTGAAGGTTGGTCATTTAATATGTTCTTTTTGTCTCTCAAATGCCAGTAAGTTGCACAAGAGAAAACAATGTGGCTTGATTTGCCAGTGAAAGCTGGGCAAGGATGCACAAGTTTAGTTTGTTAGCACAGCTCTCTCTGATGAGTGCATATGGAATGAACAGTAGATATATCTGGTGCTGCCAATTCTTAAGAAAATTGTTGACTTATGAAATGTGAAAGCTGTTGCTGTGGAAATGCTTTTTTGTGGTAATTAGCATATTCCCATAAGATGAACTGGCAAAGGTCTGTTCTGCTGAAATAATATTTAGGAGCTCTTTCAGCCAATAAGCTGTGCTATGCTTTTTGGGCTTAAATTTTGCACATAGAGCTCTGTGCAACAGAAAAGGCAAGACAAGCTCTTGCATCATCTAGAAGCTTAATAAAGACATATAGAAATACAAAGGCATCATTCTGGGGTCCTGCTAAAAAGCTTGCCATTTGGCTGCTGTAGTTTGTCTTTTACAATTTAACCAGAAAGTTGAGTGTCCTTGTAGCTTCAGTCTGGGAGAGGTTTTGCTTGTTAAAGCTGCTTAGGCCTGAAGGTACTGATGAAGAAAATACCATGACTGAAAGGAACAAGAGTACTGCCTATAGTTCTGCTGCCTTCATTCTGAAGGCAGCAACTTTCTGTTCAGAAACTCTGATGAGTACTTCTAATAATTTCTATGTATGTCTCTCTTTTTTTTTTTTTCCCCAGTCATAAATGCTATTGTTGACCCTACTGGAAACTTGGATGTAGTTGCCAGTAACAAAGCATCTGCTGCTGCTAAACAATCTACAGCCACTAAGGTCAGGACTGCTAACACTTCTGGGTCCACACTGGAGACTTTGTCCCCAGCACAGATGAGGAACTACACACAGAAATCGAACTGTGGGTCTTCTAGCTTACAAGATTCGAATTTCATTCCAGATGGAGAGAAATACGTGATCTGATACAATATTTTGTATTGCTATCATATTGTAATCTACTGTTGCATTAGTGTTGTGTATGAGTGGTTTGTGGACAGTTTGTGTGGAGCAGTTGTTTAGATTGCTAACACGTTGCACAAAAAAAATAATCTATGCTGTGAGGGTGAATGGAAAGTCTGTGTATGCCTTTTAAACAAGACTAGCACTGTGGAGCAGAACATGTTCAGCATAGAGGCAAACTGATTTTTAGAAAATTACTCACTTATTCTTCCAGTGTGCCATAAGAAAACAGGCTTTGCATACACTCCATTCAATACTGCCGAAGCAAAAGTGTTCTTGCATTGGCCTATTTATAATTATTCAGTTGTAATGAGGCGCAATTTAAAAAACAACACTTTTTTTTTGGTACTATATTTGTTCTGGTTTTATTTGTTTGATTTTTTTTTTTTTAAGTGTACAAGTGAAGTATTAAAACTCTGTTGGAATCAATGTGCAAATCCAACAGAATGATCATGCAATATTGCAGGTTTCTAGGAGAAACTCTAACTACAGTTATGTAAGAAGGTTTTTTCAACAATCATATAAAGGTAGCCACACTGAAGTTGTGCATCCTTTTTTTTGCAGTCCAAAAACCAAAACAAGACAGAATAAACCTTTTGGTTTTCTCTTGGGAAGTGTAAAAGTTAATAATGGCATGAATGTAGAGCATACTAATACAGTTACTATTTTTGATGATGTTTCAGGCCCAAAGTTTGGGATAGGTACAAAAAGTCAGATTTTACTGTTTAGCTTGCCAAATTTTCATGATTTTGGTATCCTGTCTTTAAGCTGCTTTCCCCCCCCCAAATATACAGTCTTTTTACAATATGCTACAAATGCTCTTGGCTGGGCCAAAGACTAAGATGTTTGCGATTAGATGATTGCTAAAAACATCTGTTCCAATGGCTCATGTAATAAACTTAATTGCACAGTTGCTGTGAACTGGTGTTCACTTGACAGCACTAAAAAAATAATGACTTAAATGTAGCTCCACCTTTATGGCTAGTTCTGTTATGAGGTTTTCTTCAGTGCAAAAGTGCTTGAAGACCACCATTCAGTGGTATTCTCTAGAAACTATTCAACAGTGTCAAGCACTTGGTACATTTGAGATTTTTGTCTGGATTTTATTTTTGGTCTGTTATACTCCAGAACACTAAGGATTATGTGCAGTTGCACTGAGCAATTTCTTGTTAAAAAAAGTTGGGTTTTGTCTTCTTTCTGCAAAACACTAAGAAATTTTTGTTGCTTTAAGGACAAAAGTTTTGTTTTTGAGAGGATCTCTTCCAGACATGTTTGCTTCCAGGTTTTTTTCTGTCTTGTATTGATTCCTTTTTCATTCTTCCTGGTCAATAAACAGGAATCAGGTACAGAAACTCTTTCGTAGCTGTGGAGGATAAATTTACTGGGAAAGGTGAGCAGATGAGTTCCACTTTGCCCTCACACAGTGTGTAGTTTAACCAGTGAAAATGGTTTCCCAAGCTTGACTGCTTCTTGTGTGCTGACTTTATGTTTTGGGGTGGGTAGAGGATTCCTTAGTTAGCTTCAGTAGTTACCTGAGCTTTTCTGCTAGAATGTTGTAACTGTGGGAACCTGTTGAAGACATTTAAGTAAATAGGGATGCTCACAAAGTGTTCAGTCTTACTAGCGAAGACCGTGATTGCTTTCCTGGTGAAGCCAGTAGGAGCTTTCTATCAATTTCAGCAGAAATGGAATCAGGCCCGAAATGCGAGTATGCCAACAGGCCATTGGATTCTTTTAAGTGTGCAGGATGCTGGCTGATAAACAATAGGTGCAAATATCCTTCAAAGATTTCCAATAGGTTATAAGACTCATCTGCTTGTGTGAAGATGCTCTTCCATGAAGAAATCTGCTGGATTTCACGTAGATGAACGCAGAATAAAAAAGAATTTGCCCTTGATGTTCTTCTGCCTGTAATATATGCACTATCTGAATGTGTTCGTTCAATCATTTATTATGATTTGTCTTTTCTTGAAATACCTGACTGTGTCCTTGATGAATATCGTAAGTGGTGGTATCAATCCTAACACGAGACAAAATTTTTCAAGCCCTTCTTGGTTAGGGTTTGAACCGAGTAGGTGCTACCCCAACTCACTAGGAGTTGAAGGACCTTCACAGACAAGGTGTTGCTGTTAGAGACACGTGAATTACTCAGACATCTGACTTCTATTATTATTTGTTACCCGCATTTCAACATCTTCATGGCTATGCTCTAGTGGATTTTGTTTCTCTACAATGTGTCCTTGATGGGACTTCTGTTTACTTTCACTTGAAAATTGCTTGATTCTTTCATTCATGAACCCATCAGGGATGGATTTTCTTCCTTGGTTGCTTTGTTATGAACTTGTGGGAGAGCCGACAGACACCTTACATCAATTAAATCAACCTACAAAATATGGTAGCTCTTCAAATGACAAGTAAGAATGCAATAATCGGTGTCTGTTTATAATTTGGAAACATGTATGAAGCGGGGGGGGGGGGGGGGGATGCACAGCTTGATTTGTTTTATTTGTGACTCAGCCAAACTATAAAAAGCTTCTGTGTCCTGATACAACATCCATCTTTGGATCTTTACATTTAAAACAGTTTTGCTTGACAATGATGAAATGCAACATATTTTTTTCTTGTATTCATGGCTTCTGAAGTACACACCCCATTTGCACTTGTCTGCTCCAGATAAGCCAAAGAGCCCGCCACCTGACTATTACTCCTTCGTTGATTGTTCATTCTTACAAGCAGTACTGTATGCAACCATGAAAACATGCCTCTGTGTGACTCCAGTGTGACGGTAACAGCTGTGCAGTGGTGTGGCTGGGTCGCCCAGGATCAGCGCGTAAGATACCTGTTGGCTTCTGTGAGCTATGGATGGGCTTTGCATTGAGCTTGGTAGGGGTGACGCTGACCCGTGGGTCGCTCTCATAACATATTGCTTTCATTTGTTTTGTATCTGACTAAAGAAATGTAACAAAGAGTGCGATTTTCAAAGTCTTAGGGAAGGAAGTGCTCCGGTCCTTTTGGGTTTCCATATGTCTTGGGTGCCTGACACCATGAGCACCTTTCAAAATCCCAGCCCTCAGCTCTTCCACTATACTTGAAAACCATGTTCTCAGTTCGATGCTGTCCAATGTAAAAACCTGTTACTCTCTTCTGATGGAGTGAATGTAAATTCCTGCGAGAATGTGTACGAGCTTTGTGAGCGAGGACCTAAATGTATCTAAGGTGATGTCATGTTGTGGTGGTACTCCAGGAGAAAAGAATGCCTGCATCATCCTTGAGTATTTTAGTAAAGGTAGAACTAGTAGAATGTTTACATACAGCCTACTGAAAAAAAAGAGGAGACAAAAATAAAAAAGATTTAAAAGTGTAAAGTATTTAAGTGCAAGATTCTACTAGTTTTTTCTTGTTTTGCAGATCACACTAGCTATTTTTGGAGTTCAGTAAATGTGTATAACTTTTGCAAAGACCAGACAGAACTACCTGTTCACTTTTGATGTGCCCTGTGCTAAATTGTGCCTATTTCACTCTCTGCTGTTGTTATGCTGCTGATTCTGCTGTTCTGAACTGTTCACTGGATCATTCCATTTGCATGCAACACAAATGCAAGCTGATCTGTCTGAGAGTAAAGCTGAAACACATTGGTATAACTTGAATCAATTAATGACTTTCTCTTTTCCACACCCTCTTGAAATGCTGTGTATAATTTTGATTTGTTTCTCCTGCCCTGATTTTTTTCTGCTTTGGTTTTTTGTTTTTTTTTTTTTTTTTTAATTGTAATTTATTTTTGTTTGGATTATAGGCAGTATCTGTACATTTTGTTTCAAGGTGATATTGTGGACGTCTTTAAAAGACCAAATTGTTATTTTATATAATTTTATCATAAAGTTGCTCTAATAAATCATTCTTTTATCATGTGACAATGATTCTGGATTTTGTGTGTTAATTTGGGAGGGGAGAAGTATGTCTTTGGTGGACTAAATTTTTCAACTGCCTGTGTTAAGTACAGCATAATGAAAGAGTTGTCAGCAGCTGAAGACTCGCAGTGCAACTGGATCTGTCCTGGTGACACCAATGGCAGTTAAATCCAGCCTGGATATAATAATTCCCCATCAGGTACGTGATTATAGAAAAACATTAACTCACTCATTTGCTCTCACCTTATATCTATTTTTTAATATATATATCTTGGAATTTATGTGTCTGTGAAATTATTTTGATTTTGCTCTTCATTATGTCACTGTCCTCCTTTCCTCATGCGGTTCTGTCTGACCTTTGCATCCTTCCTGGCACTTTAGAAGTAACACTTAATTCCTCCTTCCCCTCCGCACAGCCTTCAGGTGTCCACAGCCTCCCCCCACCCTGCTCAGTGCCATTTGGGACTCTGCCTCCATGTCCTCTGACACAGCTTCTATAGGAAGTAGAATGTAAACACAAAGGTGAAAAAATAAAAAAAAAAATCAGTACCTAACCAGGATCAGTGGGAGACTTCCCATTCCCTGGTGACCTTTGCATTAGACACTTGAACATGAGACCTTATTTGCTTAAAGTTTTAGGGAGGGATTTTGTGTTTTAAAAAATATTTTCAAAAAAATTTTTTTAATTCTCTCTTAAATTGAGTTTGTTTGCGCTGTGTCTGCAGAGGTGGCTTTCTGTGTTCTCTAAAATACAGGGCTGGTTACACACTAACTAAATTGCTTCTCCCCAGGCTTCCCCAGCAATACTGAGTGGTATTTGAGCTGGGATGCAAAGTGCCCTTTTGAAATCAATAGTGCATCCACTTCATTAATTTTTAACTGTCTGAATAAACATAAGAGGTAGTGGAACTGTGGCAAAAACTATTTGCAACATAGTGAAAGCTGCTATCTGGCAGATTTAAAAATAAAGAGTAGATGGCAAAAGTAATGATTTCCTCTGTGCATCTTGTGGACGAGTGTTCAGCTGCGGTCCTGTCTGTCTCTTCAACGTCTTCATCTGCTTTGGGAAATAGAGCTTGATTTTCCATGCACGTATAGAAGGGAACATCAGAAAGTGTTGCCTTGAGCAGGGTTTGCAGGTTCCTTCCTGAGAGCAAAACTTCAAGTCGTCAGAGACACAGGTTCTCATTTGTTGATGTCGTGTGAAGATCTGCCAGTAGACCCTTGGCTGTTGGGTCCTGCACAAAGGTGGTGTGGGAGGACCGTGCCTTTTTCAACAAGGGCATTTGTGGACTGTTCAAGAGCAAAGCTCTTCTGGTCTCAGCTTTTTCTGGTGGGATGGGGTTGGCAGGGGGCAACAGTGGGCGGTTTGGCTGTGGGGTGTGTTGCTTTCCTTAGGGATGGGTACAGCCATTTGGATGCAGCCCTGCAGAGGCTTGGAGCACTTGCACACAGGAGCAACCTGCTGCAGATGTCTAGAAAAAGTATTTTGTTTTATTGGATTGGCTGCTTAGGTCTCTGAGCAAGGGAAGCCAAGAAAAATGAATATAAGAAAATAGTATTCACTAGGACTCTACCCTGCTTAAGCATTTTTTTCCTCCTCTGAACAGAAATTACTGAAAATACTGCACTTGCCAAAAGAATTTGTGCCAGAAAAGGCTTGTTTAACAGCAACATTTCTGCCTCTGGTAACATCCCACTTACAGGAACCATAGGAAGTTAAAAAAAAAAAAAAAAAGTGGCATCCACTTAGTACTTGGGGACACTTTATAGACAACGAATGATCCAGAGGCACGGGTGAAATTCAGTTTCACCAAGAGGACCTGTGGATTTAGCACAGCAATAACCATAGCTAGCAGGTCAGTCTTCTGGGTGGTGGATTTCCCCCAGGGAATGGATCTCCCTCCTGGCCACTGATAGCTGGGCAGGTTCGGAGAGGATGGGTTATAACACAGCACAGAACACACCTTCACCACAGGCAAAGCGACCTCTGTGTGAGCAAGAAAAATGTTCTTTATCTTCAGGAGGACGTGAGGATAGCAGTTGCATGAGACCAGTGATTTCCTGGGTTGCCAGGTACTTCGCAAAGTGGAGGCATGTAATTTTTGTAATACAAAGACAGATATATTCAAGGCATTTTCCTAATACTTGTAGGTTGTCTTTCCTAGGTGGGACTGGAGGGTGAGTGCCCAACAAGAGGCGTGCATGACAAGACTGAGACAGCAAAGGACTCTCTGAAAGAGCAATCATTAGAGCTATGCAAATCACTATTTTTAAAAAAAAATTGAAATAAAATATTTTTTCTAAACAAAATACAGCTGACAAGCATTGAATTATAGGTTGAACAAAGTTATTCCAGATAAGCATTAAATGTTAAATGCTTCAAGTTAAACGTTTTAGGTCTACAGTTAGATATTTTGGCAACTTTACTGAATTCTTTAAGAAGTGGAAATTGAATACATCTTTTAAAATATTTCCATATTAAAAAAAAATCACAATTTTATTTAGACTTTGAAATTTTCACTAGGCTTGTTGGCTGAATCACTTCCCAGTTCTTGTCCTGAAATGACTTCCCCTCCCTCTCCCCTCCAGCTCACTTGAGTATACAGTCTTTTGGCAGAAAGAATAAATAGCGCATTTTTCTTTCCAAGTGTAAAGACCCTGGCCCTTCCTGCCTCCCAGCCTTCTGTTGACTGTTTCACCTAGTCCTTGTGAAACAGAAGGTACGGTTTTGTAGTAATCTCTGCAGTGGTAGCAATGTTTTTATCTATTATTAGCTCTCAGAGAAAAGAACATGTTAAATTGACACATTCTTCTTAGCAAACCTCCCACACAGGCATTAAAGGATCTTTCGCTGTACCTTTTAATGCACCCTTCTAACAAACTGGAGTCCAAGCATGCTTTTTAGAGGGAGTACGTTAACCACAGCATGGCATCCAACTGTACGGTGAGAGTTGTATTTACTCTGTGTGTGGGAAGGTGGCAAGCCAGCCAGAGCAACGGGTAGGAGGAGCCTTGTCTGAGAGATGGAGAAGAGGAAGAATAAAAAATATTACTTGTTTGCCCTGAAACTTGACAGTCTTTTTGTCTTTCCTCCCTCTAATGGCATGAGTTGGTCAAATAAACTGTATTACTTCTCCCCACAAACCCACTTCCATCCTTAAACCCTCAGAGCTAGTCACTGCTAGTGAGATCAGAAAGGCACAGTTGGTGTTGGGCTGGCATGTGTGATCAGATAAGCTGAAGGAAACCAGGCCTTTGCAAGCTGGAGAGGAGGAGGAAGAGATTAATCAGAGCTGTGTAAGTGGCTAGAGAGCTGCCACGAGGAGGAGAAATACAATTCCCTATTCTGGAAGCTGCTCTTCCCCCTGATATGACCCAGCCTCTCTCAGTTTCAACTGAACTGCTGATATTGGAGCATGTCATGGTTGAACCCCAGCTGGCATCAGCCCCACACAGCCACTTGCTCACTCCCCCCCAGCGGGATGG